>NC_063190.1:32407538-32412538 GCF_017589495.1 Alosa alosa
TGTGTGTGTGAGTGTGTGTGTAAGACACTCTGTACGGCTCCAGATCTCTTCTCTGTGAAGCTTCAGAGTCTGTGTGTGTGTGTGTGTGTGTGTGTGAGTGTGTGTGTAAGACACTCTGTACGGCTCCAGATCTCTTCTCTGTTCCCTCGGCCGTTTCCGTCCCTCCACTCATAGAGCCATTAGCCTTTAAGACGGTGTGACCCCCACCTCCCACAAAGGGGTCTCCTCACTTCAAAAGCGTGGTGCAGGGGCCGTGCAGAAAAGCCAGTCTTCTGTCTGCCCTCTCTCTCTCCGTGGCAGGACTGGAGTGAATAATTCAGCGCAGATTAATCCTGCCGAGCGAGGGCAAGCAAGCGAGAGTGCGAGAAAGAGGAAGAGGACGAGGATGAGGACGAGGGTGAGCACATCTGAATAATTTAGAGTATTATGACTGCAGACATCCTCACGCTGCCGCTCCAGATGACTCATTTAGCATCAGAGCTCATTACGCCCATGTCCGCCACATCAGCCACAGCAGCTCCGCCACGCACTTCATCCTCGCCGCCACATGCCCCCGCTAGCTTTCTACATGGGCAAGACTGGGGTAGCTTTTAATCAGATTTAAAAGCTTTAATCAGATCAGAATCAGGCATGTAGCCTAGCCCTTACAAAATATAGTTGCAGTTATACTGCAGTTTTTTCAGAGTACTTTCCAGTTATACTACAGTACAGTACAGTGCAGTACAGTAGTATTTTTATGTCCAAAATACTGCATCTCTGCAGTAAAGCACAGTCCTATACAGTATTATGCAGTTTATTGTGTCCAAAATACTGCACTTCCTGCATAAGGACGTCATACATTTCCTCCAAAACTGCAGTTTTGACACTATGCGATAATGCGATTATTATTTTTTGTAAGGGCTGTATCTTTAGCTTTTAAACAGCTAGCATGTAGCCTGTTCCTGTAGCTTTTAAACAGCTAGCATGTAGCCTGTTCCTGTAGCTTTTAAACAGATAGCATGTAGCCTGTCCCCTTTGCTGTTAAACAGATACCATGTTTCCTATCTTTAGTTTTAAACAGACAGTATGTAGCCTGTCCCTTTAGCTGTGAAGCATCCACACCCTAAAGACAGCTGAGGAAAATTCATCCTGAAACCCAGAAAAACCTGCTTTAGCATGCCACTGCTGTTGTACCCCATAGCGCAGGACAGATGTCTGGGGTGCTCACTCAGGCTGGCTGGCTGACATTTCCCCACATTTCCCCACATTTCCCCCGTCTCCATCAGGACCTGCCTCACGGTCTCTCCACCAGGACCTGCCTCATTGTCGTTGCAGTCTTACTGGAAGGCCTCTAGCCAGCTGCAGCGACAACTAATGCTCAGTGTGTGTGTGTGTGTGTGTGTGTGTGTGTGTGGAGAGAAAGAGTGATGGCAGATAATTACAGGGAGTGTGTTTGCCGTGCTGTGGTCTGTGCCGGACGTGCCGGATGCTAATTCCTCTCATTCACACGCACTGATCCACTCTGATGGGTCCCCATGGGAAGGAGTGCCTTAACAGAGTCCTGAGTCTGAGCCACATACAGTATAGGGGGAGGGTTGGGGTTGTCAACTGATTGTGACCGTCTTGTGGCCAAATAATCATTTCCAGGAAGTGGACACTTAAAGTGAGGTGTGTGTGGGGGGGGTTGTGAAATGGGCGTGACAAATTCCAGTCACATCTTTGGTTGCTCTGTGGTGCTTACTTAATAATAAACACTGACAGTCCACTGCTCCACACACACACACACACACACATACACACACACACACACATACACACACACACACAGACACTGGCTCTGCATTAATTGCTTCATGAAGCACTTAATTGTTCCATTTCCTTTAATGAGACAATCATCTTGTCCGATCGATAGCTTTGACGAGAAAGCCGCATGGTACGCTGTATATATATATTTATATAGTATTGTAGCGTTTCACCAAGATCCAGAGTTTCATGAACTGGTTTATTGTCACAAAGCACACAATGCAGCATGTAACACACAGCGGGCCGTGTCAGGCCCAGAACCGAAAGGCAGAACTTTCCCGAACAGTAGCCTATATTCCCCGGGGGTCCCGCCATCACTGCCCAATCACTGTGGGATCTCCGAAGACTCATCCCCGACTGTGGCGCAGCCCATGCCTTTGGCTCCAACAGCAGACTGATTACCTCCAGTAGGAACAACTCGACGCAATGGCAGCCTGAGTCAGTGTGGTTTGGGAGCGGAGTCGTCGGTGCGCCAGCATTACAGAGAGCGTTGGCTCTGCTTGGCGTTTATGTCTGTGTTGGATAGCGTTAGCTACGCTTGGCGTTTATGTCTGTGTTGGATAGCGTTGGCTAGGCTTGGCGTTTATGTCTGTGTTGGATAGCGTTGGCTAGGCTTGGCGTTTATGGCTGTGTTGGATAGCACGGCACGTTTGGGCGTTTATTTTGAAGCCCTCCGGAGGGTTTGAGTGAAAAATGGTGATGATGATGATGATGATGATGATAGTGATGACGAGCGTTTGGCCTCGTGGAAGAGAGGAAGTGTGTAGATGAGTGGGAAGGGCCGAGTGGAGGGAAGCATTGTTGCTGGCAGCGTGCCCACTCAAGACCCCTCATCTCCCACTGGCCTGCAGCCTCAGCTGCCTATGGGCTACACTTCTCACACATATGTAGCAGTTGCTACGTTGTGGTAGAGAGAAGACAGTAAAAATATGTAGAGGTGATCCTGGTGTGTGTGTGTGTGTGTGTCTGTGTGTGTGTGTGTGTGTGTGTGTGTGTGTGTGTGTGTATGTGTGTGTGTGTGTTGTGTATTTGATGTGTTTTTATATTTGGTGAGTTTGTGAATTGTTTTTTCTCAGTCCTTGTTAATGATGTTGGATCTCTGTCTGTGTGGATATGGAGCTTCTGGGACTTCTTAACCACAGA
The DNA here is from genome assembly GCF_017589495.1 of Alosa alosa. Lineage (NCBI taxonomy): Eukaryota > Metazoa > Chordata > Actinopteri > Clupeiformes > Clupeidae > Alosa > Alosa alosa. The sequence goes on from NC_063190.1 coordinate 32,410,464, forward strand.
TAGGGCTCTTTCCTACTTTGAGTGTATGTGTGTGTGTGTGTGTGTGTGTGTGTGTGTTTTCCCAAACAACTATCACCCTGCAAGATCCAAACAATCATTTTATTACAGTAAACAAGCTGTTTTATTCTCTGAGCTGCAATTAGGCCACCCCGGGCGGTAAACAACACACACACACACACACACACACACACACACACACACACACACACACACACACAGGAATGTGGAGGGTAAAACTTAAGGCAGAGGGCCCTGAGAGAAAACAACTCCTTTTGTTTAATTTCACATCCTGAAGAATGTTTATCTTGGTATTTATCAACTGTCTCCAGTGGGAGAATTCTGTGTGTGTGTGTGTGTGTGTGTGTGTGTGTGTGTGTGTGTGTGTGTGTGTGTGTGTGTGTGTGTGTGTGTGTGTGTGTGTGTGTGTGTGTGTGTGTGTGTGTGTGTGTGTGTGTGTGTGTGTGCGGTGTGTGTCAGGTTTCAGTCTATTTATCCAGTGCAGAGGAAATGCAGAATGCTGAGCGATGAGAGGACTATAGTAGGTTCACTCAGGATAGAGGAAGGTCAGAAAGTGATCTCCATAGCAACCATGAAAGGTCAATGTCGGAGCCAAAGAACAGTTACCCGAAGCTCTCCGCACTACTGCCGCTGACCCGAGCACAATGCACTCAACTCTCGACGTTAGATTCCATCGTTTTCATTCTCCGCACATCAGCGTACTTTTCCGCTGTGTAGGTTACGATTGAGTTGTATTTTGTCGGCGCCGCTCAATAAATCAATTGTTTATCCAACGCTTACCAGTTCAAAATGCCAGTGCTAATGTGTGCGGTAAGTGACAGCGCATATATGTCGGCGCTTATTTGCGGAACTCTTGAGGAGCCGTCTGGAAAAGCGTTGCATATTCTCCTTCCACACAGAATGGTTGAACCACTGGTGTGATACTACTGTGACTGTACTGACCTCCACTGGTGTGATACTACTGTGACTGTACTGACCTCCACTGGTGTGATACTACTGTGACTGTACTGACCTCCACTGGTGTGATACTGCTGTGACTGTACTGACCTCCACTGGTGTGATACTGCTGTGACTGTACTGACCTCCACTGGTGTGATACTACTGTGATGGTACTGACCTCCACTGGTGTGATACTGCTGTGATGGTACTGACCTCCACTGGTGTGATACTGCTGTGATGGTACTGACCTCCACTGGTGTGATACTGCTGTGATGGTACTAACCATAGATATTAGAAAGCTAGATACCGTATTCACTGTCGAGTTCTATTACGTGGCATCGTAAACGCGGCCGCCATATTGCTGGGGGCAAACACCTTACTGTCTATGGGCAACACTTGCCGGCACTCAGAGACACCTGTCTGATTTCCAGTCAGAGTCACCTGCTCCTCCATTGGCCTCCAGTGATTGTTGCCCCCACCAAGATGGCGGCGATATTTATGTACGATCTGGAGCCCAATGTGGTATCTAGCTTCCTAATATCTATGGTACTGACCTCCACTGGTGGACCTTCAGAGCAGCCCTGTCAGTTCCAACCCTATGATGTGTCAATGAGGCAAACTGGTGAAAAGTGGTTTTGGCTCCTCGTTAGTGCTCCTTAACGAGGGGGCTGTGGCCCCCTAATTATTAGTGCACCTTAACAATGGGAGGTGTGGTTGTATCCTTGTCAGTGCTCCATGACGAGGGGAGATGTGGCCTCATATTCGTTAATGCATCTTAACGAGGGGAGGTGTGGTCTCCTCCTCGTTAGTGCTCCTTAACGAGGGGGGTGTGGCCTCCTGCTTGTTAGTGTTCCTTAATTAGGGGAGGTGTGGTCAGGTCCTCTTTAGCTGCTTAATGAGAGAGGATGTGGTCAGATGCTTCTGGTCACCTCTTTAGTCCTGTCAAATGTCCAGGACAGCTGCCACCTCATCCATCATCATTTGTCCACAAGCTCCTGATCAGCCCATTTCAAGCACAACAGAGAGAGGAGTAATGAGGATGGATCACCACACACACACACACACACACACACACACACACACACACACACACACACACACACACACACACACACACA
>NC_063190.1:32415038-32420038 GCF_017589495.1 Alosa alosa
AGTCTGGTTTGAGTGTGGTTTGAGTGTGGTTTGAGTCTGGTTTGAGTGTGGTTTGAGTGTGGTTTGAGTGTGGAGTCTGGTTTGAGTGTGGTTTGAGTGTAGTTTGAGTCTGGTTTGAGTGTGGTTTGAGTGTGGTTTGAGTGTAGTTTGAGTGTGGTTTGAGTCTGGTTTGAGTGTGGTTTGAGTCTGGTTTGAGTGTAGTTTGAGTCTGGTTTGAGTGTGGTTTGGTTCTGTGCTCCCTCAGTCTACTCTGTTGTGTACATGAAGCATTGATGTGACAGCGCGGCCTCCATTAGGCAAAGACGAGTGCGCTGGGGAACAATGCAGAGGGGCAAATCTGACTGGGTCTTTTGCCTCCACCAACAGAGGCCCCTCACTTCTTACTGCTCTTTGTGCTCTCTCTCTCCCTCTCTCCCCTCTCTCACCTCTCCTCTCTCTACCCTCTCTCCCTCTCTCTCCCTCTCTCCCTCTCTCTCTCCCTCCTCTCCTCCTCTCTCCTCTCCCCCCTCTCTCCCTTTCCCTCTCTCTCTCTCTCCTCTCCCTCTCTCTCTCCCTCTCCTCTCCTCCTCTCCCCCTCTCTCTCCCTCTTTCTCTCCTCTCTCTTCCTCTCTCTCCTCTCTCCCTCTCTCCTCTCCCTCTCTCCCTCTCTCTCCCTCTCTCTCTCCCTCTCCCCTCTCTCTCTCTCCCTCTCTCTCCCCTCTCTCTCTCCCTCTCTCTCTCCCTCTCTCTCTCTCTCTCTCTCTCTCCCTCTCTCCCTCTCTCTCTCTCTCTCTCTCTCTCTCCCGCTCTCTTGTCCTGGCTTTCATCTACAATTTGGAGCAGAATGCAGTGCAGTGGAAGAGCTCTAATGTGTGTGTTGCAGTGGGATTCAAACCTCCAAACTCCTCAAATCTGGGAGCCCTCTGGGATTCGCATGGCTTTACAATGTCGTTCAGAAGACCTGCGTGCACCTTCAGCTCAGCCCAGGCCCCCAGCTCAGTGAAGGGGTTTGGTTTGAAGTCAGCAGCAAGAGGAAAACACAAAGAGCAAAGCATCGTCCTCTTCCTCTCTCTTTTATGCTCCTCTCCTCTTCATCTCCACCTCTATTTTATCCTATCCTCCTCTTCCTCTCATCCTCCTCCTCTACTTCTCTCTTGTATTCACGTCTCCTTCTCCACCTCTCCTCCTCCTCTCTTTTATCCTCCTCTCCTCTGCCTCCTTCTCTCCTCCTCCTCTCCCTCTGTCTCTCTATCTGTGTGTGTGTGTGTGGTGTGTGGTGTGTGGTGTGTGTGTGTGTGTGTGTGTGTGTGTGTGTGTGTGTGCATGCGTAGAGACCAGAATTTCACCTGATTGACCTGTACAGTTGTAACTTTCCCAGAGTCTCTTGAGCCCCAGGTGCCAATTATTCCCTAGTCCAAAGAGTTCAGCTTACACACACACACACACACACACACACACACACACACACACACTCTGAGTGTGTAGACCTCTCAGAGGAGGATGTGGATGAAGTCTTAAAGGATGTGACATCACAGGCTAGTATTAGCAGATCCCCCTCAGGATGGGACTATGGAAATGCAGCGCTATGCTAGAACAATTAGCACTGCTGCTGCCTCTAGTCCCAATACTATTAGGATTAGGGTGAACTCGCATACATAAATAAACACACAAATAAATAAGCGCAATGACAATTGGAGAGAGAGAGAGAGAGACATTGTTATTATCTGCACCATAACATTCACTTTATAGAGAGATTGGCACGGTATTACTCCTAAAACAGCCTGCTAGCTCTCTCTTGGTGTAAACACACACTTGAAGTGTCACTGCATCTCCTCCTAGTTCTCCTCCCAGAGATTGTCATGTGGGGTGGTGTGTGTGTGTGTGTGTGTGTGTGTGTGTGTTAAGCGGATGAAAGCGAACAGTGCAAACACACAGCTTTGTGATGGCAGGTCCTCCTGAGAATCATCGTTCGCCCATCCAACACACACACACACACACACACACACACACACGTACACACACACACACACACACACACACACACGTACACACACAAGCAGACATGTGCCTCCTCTCCATGTTAAGCTGCCCCCCACCCCAAAGCTGCCCCCCACCCCAAAGCTGCCCTCCTTTCTCTTTCAGAGCAGAATTTCCATGGGGGTGTTACCATGGCAACAGAAGGTGGGGGTGGGGGATGGAGCTGCAGTTGTGGCAGGAGAGACACTAGAGAGACGAAGTCCCGCCCCTTCCGTTTGCCTCCATGGGAACTATCTTTCAAAAAAATTTGAACGGCAGTCTATGGCGAAAAATAAATGATTTTCTGGTCCCGTTGACTTGTGCCTTGAATTACCCATATGATGTTTGTCAATTTTAAAGACAATTTTTTTCATGTAAAGACATTTGCAGTTTGTTTCTCAGAACTATTGAAGTACAACATTGTGAAGATCGTTAATTCCAACGACTACAAACCCATCAGTCGCGCTAGTGATGTTAGCTCATTCACAGCCACACTAGATTGTACAAGCATACCAGCAACAGGTCTTAATTGGGCTTTCCTTGCGAAAAAATACCATGAGTCAGAGGATTAAACACAGCAGGTAAAGTAGTATTCGTCCCATAGACTGTACATTACATACTGTTAAGTGACATAGCAGGCAGCAAGATGCAACCGTTAACTAGCATAACAGCTCTTATCGTTTCATTCACGTTGGTGGCGTACATGGATTCAAGGCGAGAGATGTAGTCCACTGAGTGGATTAAGCACAAAACCAACATAACTTTTGAAGTCTATCGAACAACAGTACTTTCTTGGCGTGAAAAATTATCTTTTTAAATTCACACACATCATATGTGAAATTTGTAGCACAATTCAAACTGGACCAAAAATAATTGTTATCTCTCCGTTAACTCCGTTCATATTTTGTTGAAAGACAGGTCCCTTGGACCGGAAGTAGAAGGGCAGGACTTCGACTCTCTCTAGGGCCCTCTTAGCAACAAGACTGGCACCGAGCAACCATCTCTCTCTCTCCTTCTCGCTCTCTCCCCCCTTTCACCATCCCAGTCTTTCTCTTTCTCTCTTTCTTGTTTCCACTCTCTCCATTTCTGGGTTTCTCTCTACAGTATATATCTCTTGTCTCCAGCTGTCTCCCCTGGTTTCTCTCTCTCTCTCTCTCTCTCTCTCTCTCTCTCTCTCTCTCTCTCTCTCTCTCCTCTCTCCCAGCTCCTCCCCTCCCTCTTCAGCTTTCTCCCCTGGTTCTCTCTCTCTCTCTCTCTCTCTCTCTCTCCTCTCTCTCTCTCTCTCTCTCTCTCTCTCTCTCTCTCTCTCTCTCTCTCTCTCTCTCTCCTCTCTCCCTCCCTCTTCCAGCTTTCTCCCCTGGTTTCTCTCTCTCTCTCTCTCTCTCTCTCTCTCCCTCCCTCTCTCTCTCTCTCCCTCTCTCCCTCTCTCCTCCCTCTTCAGCTCCCCTGGTTTCTCTCTCTCTCTCTCTCTCCCCCTCTCTCTCTCTCTCCCTCCCTCTTCCAGCTGTCTATCCTGGTTTCTCTCTCTCTCTCCCTCTCCCTCCCTCTCTCTCTCTCTCCCTCTATCCTGGTTCTTTCTGTCTCTCTCTTCATCATCTTTTTTCTTTCTCTCTGTCTACACGGTCACCCCTCTCGCTCTCTCTCTCTCTCCTCTGTGTCACTGTGCTCCCTCTATCTCTCCCTCCACTGTGTTCTGTATTATTCCCCTCATCTTTCTGCGGCAACTGAAACCCTTTATCTTTTAACAAAAAGGCCCCTAATGAAAAAGTTGGCGCCTGAGTACATTCTGAAACTGACACACACACACACACAAAGAGAGAGAGAGAGAGAGAGACAGAGAGAGAAAGAGAGAACTTGTCATATTTGACGAGACAGCCAACACACCAGCTCACACACCTTGTCCCCTTTTCACACACACACACACACACACACACACACACACACACACACAGCTGAGAGCAGCCAAGGACCCTCAGGGAGCAATGGGCTAGGAAGGTGCACACACACACACACACACACACACACAAAGTTTGTCCCTCTCTATCTCTGTCACACACACACCCTCTTCCTTATCTCTGTATCTATGTGTGGAAGCCTCTATCCCTTCAGAGGGGAAACAGCTCAGAGACTCCCTGATGACTGTGGATCTGATGCTGATGCTGATGCTGATGCAGTACATTACAGAGAAGCAGAATATCTATAAGTGTGCAGTACATTACAGAGATGCAGAATATCTATAAGTGTGGAGTACATTATAGAGATGCAGAACATCTATTAGTAAATTATGTGATGAGGTTGGGATGAGCTTCAGCTTATAAAGAAACATGCACTAAATACACTGCACTAATACACTGTTCATATTCAGCATATGAGTATGCGACAACATTACTTTTGAAGCTGAGGTTTAAGGACTGTTCATCAGGTTTAGGGTGGCTGTAGACACAGTTACACACACACACACACACACACATACACACACACACACACACACACACACACACACACACACACACACACACATACACATTTGACTGTGTATGTGTATAAGAGATAAATGTACCTTTATGATTCATGACTATTTAAAGCAGCTTATCTCCAGTAATGTAGCGGAGTAACCAAAAGTGCTTTGTTTTGTCCATAAAAAGCGCTTCTATCTGCTCTGCCACAAAGCGGTGGGATTAAAAGGAGAGTGTTAAAAACAACACAACACCCACAGCACGCAAAACAAACGGCACAGAGGAGACCTGCCGTGTTGCTGTGTGTGTGTGTGTGTGTGTGTGTGTGTGTGTGTGTGTGTGTGTGTGTGTGTACAGGAGAGAGAGAGAGAGAGAGAGAGAGAGAGAGAGAGAGAGAGAGAGAGAGAGAGAGAGAGAGAGAGAGAGAGAGACAGCACGCAGAACAAACGGCACACGAGACCTGCCGTGTTGCTGTGCTGGAGAGTTTGATCTTCTGCGAGAGTGTGTTGACATTGTCAGAATGCACAGCATGTGTTTTATACCAGGGAG
>NC_063190.1:32435038-32437538 GCF_017589495.1 Alosa alosa
ATTGGTTCCTCTCTCCCAGTGAAGGCTTTGTTTTGATGTTTTTTCACTCTGACACACACACACACACACACTCACAGCGCATCAAAGTCAAAGTCTGCTTTATTGTCAATTTCTTCACATGCCAAGACATACAAAGAGATCGAAATTACGTTTCTCACTATCCCACGGTGGAGACAAGACATATTTTACCAATTAAGTCCACAGACAAACATAACATTCAAGTAAACAATAAAAAGTAAATAAGAAGGCACATACAATGAAGAAATAGAAGCAGCAACATTGGGTTGAAATTGTGCAATTGTGCATAGACAGTCAATATAATAGTGCAAAGTCAGGCCAATAAATGGCTGAGGTAGTTCTGTTTGACTTAAGTAAGCAAGTGGCATAGTGGTGCAAGTTATGTAAGAGCAGCAGAAGTGTGTTGTGTTTCCAGGACAACAACAACAAGTTGAAAAGTGTGCAAGTGTACAAGTGGAGTAGTGCAAGTGGAGTAGTGCAAGTGGAGTAGTGCAAGTGGAGTAGTGCAAGTGGAGTAGTGGAGTAGTGGAGTAGTGCAAGTGGAGTGGAATGGCTGGTGGGTAGTGCTGGTGGGTAGTGCAAGTGGAAATGAAATGGGTAGTGGATGGAGGGTGGTGCAAGTGGAGTAGTGGAGTAGTGCAAGTGGAGTAGTGCAAGTGGAGTAGTGGAGTAGTGCAAGTGGAGTAGTGGAAGTGGAGTAGTGCAAGTGGAGTAGTGCAAGTGGAGTAGTGGAGTAGTGGAAGTGGAGTAGTGCAAGTGGAAATGGAGTGGGAGTGGGTAGTCTAAATGGATACATGGGTAGTGCATACGTCTAAAATAAAATGGAAATGGGTACAAGTGCAGGGTGGAGTGAGTGGAATGTGCAAGTGGAGTAGTGCAGAATGGAAGTGGGTAGTGGGAAATGAAATGGAAATGTAGTGCAAGAAATGGTGAGAGGGTAGTGGAAATAGTGCAAGTACAGTGGTGTGCAAGTGGAAATAGTGCAATGGGAAGTGGGTAGTGCAAATTGGAGTAGTGGGTAGTGGAAATAGTGGAAGTGGGTAGTGGAAGTGGGTAGTGCAGAATTGGAATAATTACAAGTGTGGGTAGTGCAAGTGGAAGTGCAGTGGGTAGTGCAAGTGGAAATGGTGCAGAGTGGAAATGGTGGAATAGTGCAGGTGGAAGTGCAATATGGAATGGTGGAAATGGGTCTAGCAGGTGGAAATGGTGCAGAGTGGAAATAGTGCAGAAATGGAAATAGTGGAAAGTGCAAGTGGGTAGTGCAATTCCTAGAGTGGATAGTGCAAATGTGGGCATATGCAAAGTGGAAGTAGTGCAAGTGGAATAGTGCAAGTGGGTAGTGGAAGTAAAGTGCAATGGGTAAAATGGAAATAATTGATACAAGTGGTGTAGTGGGTAGTGCAAGTATGGAAATGTGCAAGTGGGTAGTGCAAGTGGAAGTAGTGGAAATTGCCAAGTGGAAGTAGTGCAAGTGGAGTAGTGGAGTAGTGCAGAGTGGAAATGATGGAAACAAAGTGCAAATGGAAGTAGTGCAGGTGGGTAGTGCAAGTGGGTAGTGGAAATGGTGCAGAATGGGTAATAAAAGTGCAGGGTGGGTAGTGGAAAATGCAATAAAATGGAAGTCACGGAAATAAATGGAATAAAATCTAAAAGTGCAAGTGGGTAATGCAAGTGGGATGTAGTGGGTAGTGCAAGTGGAAGTAGTGGAAGTAGTGGAGTGGTGCAAGTGGAAGTAGTGGAAGTAGTGCAAGTGGGAAATAATGCAAAGTGGGTAGTGCAAAGTGGAAATGTAATTAAAATTAGTAGTGCAAGTGGAGTAGTGCAAGTGGAAGTAGTGGAGTAGTGCAAGTGGAAAGGTGAATGGGAATACAAGTGGTGGAAGTAGTGCAAGTGGAGTAATGGAGTAGTGCAGTAAAAGTGGAGTAATCCTAAGTGGGTGATGGGTAGTGCAAGTGGATGGTGGAAGTAATGCAAGTGGATCAGTGGGTAGTGCAAGTGGAGTAGTGCAAGTGGAGTAGTGCAAGGCAGCCATTGTGGGTCCAAAGTCCAGGATGTTATGTGGCTGAGGGGTGGAGGGGAGAGGGGGGGGAGAGTTCCAGCATCCTAACAGCCTGGTGTATGAGCTGTTGGTGAGTCTGGTGGTAGTGGGGAGGCGCAGGCTTCTGTACCTCTTCCCAGAAGGGCAGTAGATCAAACAAATTGTGGCCGGGGGGTGCATCACTCACATTGTGAGTAGCTATGCGGTGAGGTGGGAGGTGTAAATGTCCTTTTAGGGGGGGAGGGAAAGCACCAATAATCCCCTTCCAGCTGTGTTCACTATGTGCTGCAGGGCTTTCCTGTTGTATTCAGTGCAGCTTCCGCCCCACACAGCGATACAGCTGGAGGGATGCTCTCAATGGTGCCTCGGTAGAATGTGGTCATGATGGCTGGTGGAGCACTTGCTGCGCCTGAGTTTCATGGGAAGTACAGAAGCCGGCTGAGC
>NC_063190.1:32457538-32460038 GCF_017589495.1 Alosa alosa
CCTCTCTCAGTGCTGCCCAGTATACGTACTCGCCAGACGGAGCTGAATGCCACGGCGGACATTGGTCAGTCTATCACGCTGGCGTGTGACGCAGATGGCTTCCCTGAGCCCGCCGTCACCTGGGCACGGTAAGGATCCCACGCCATTCACTTTACACACACACACACACACACACACACACACACACACACACACACACCTCACAGGCTTCACCTCACAGGCTTCACTTTACACACACATACACACACACCTCACAGGCTTCACTTTACACACACACACACACACACACACACACACACACACACACACACACACACACACACACACACACACCTCACAGACTTCACTTTTCACACACACACACACACACACACACACACACACACACACACACACACACACACACACCTCACAGACTTTTACACACACACACACACACCTACACACACACACACACACACACACACACACCTCACAGGCTTCACTTCACACACACACACACACACACACACACCTCACAGTTTTCACTTTACACACACACACACCTCTCATGCTTTACAGCCGTGGCCTACTGGTTAGCACTTCGGACTTTTAACCGGAGGATTGCCGGTTTGAACCCCGACCAGTAGGCACGGCTGAAGTGCTCCTTGAGCGGGCACCTAACCCCTGCACCCCTAGCTCCCCGGCTAAGTTGTTGCAGGCAGCTCACTGTGTCGGGATTAGTGTGTGCTTCACCTTACTGTGTGTTCACTGTGTGCTGAGTGTGTTTCACTAATTCACGGATTGAGACCAAATTTCACTCACAGGATCAAAAGAGTATATATACTTATACTTTATAGTTTTACTTTACTTTACATACACACACCTCCTAGTGTAGCGGTCTCATCCCCACACTCTCCTTTACAGTTTTACACTCAGGGCTAGTCCATATGTACCATACCGATCAACACCTCAACACCTGAACTCAGTAACACCTCAAAACCTCAACACCTGAACTCAGCAACACCTCAAAACCTCAACACCTGAACTCAGTAACACCTCAAAACCTCAACACCTGAACTCAATAACACCTCAAAACCTCAACACCTGAACTTAGAAACCCTTAACTTGGGTTTCAATAGTAAATTCCATTATACTGTCAGTACAGTGTTAGCTTAACACTGTAACCTCACCAATGCTAAATATCACTCAAGTCATTATTAACACTGTAATCTCACCAATGCTAAATATCACTCAAGTCATTATTAACACTGTAATCTCACCAATGCTAAATATCACTCAAGTCATTATTAACACTGTAATCTCACCAATGCTAAATATCACTCAAGTCATTATTAATATTTGAATGTTTACTACTTACACAGCCAACTTAATGCAGCTGTCATCTTATCACCATCCAGGTTACATGCCATTCGTCTTTAGGCTATTCAGACACAAACAAAGACACAGCAAGGCGATGTGGAGATTATGAATACAAACAAGAGTTGGTCTCGCTCAGATAGGATGACATTTAAAGCAAACCCAGCATCCTCTACCTGCTTCCTGCCACATGTCAGTGTGATTGCCTCTGGCATTTGAAGATTTTTCCCCTCTTCGCATATTGTTCTTTTTTTTCCAGTTCCATCTTATATGTTGGGGTAGACATTTTGAGAAAATAACAAGAGAGACAGACAGTTTTATTCCATCACCCAACTTAGAGGAACGCTGTGCAGCCTCGCAGATAGACACCAAATCGGCTTATGCTATGTGCAAATATTGGAGCTTGATTCAAACATATTCTTGGTGAAATGCCTCACCGCATCTGAAATCTCTGTCAGAGCCATGAGAATAATTGCACTTTCAATATCTAAGGTTTGCAGATGTCACAGTCAGAGAGGAATTGTGTTTGTTTCTTTGTGTTGCATTGTCTCGTGTGCTGGAGACACACCACAGAGCTGCTATGTCTCTAATGTGGACCCTCTCTTTCCCTCAGCAAGGATCAGCAGTAATCAGCACGCTCCTCTCCTCAGATCATGCATAGTGGCTGTTTGCTTTAGAGCATGTCCAATTCTCATATAGATTCATAGTGGTTGTTTATGTTAGAACGTGTTCTCTCCTCATATGTAGATTCATAGTGGTTGTTTAGATTAGAACTTGTCCTCTCATATGTAGATTCATAGTGGTTGTTTAGATTAGAACGTGTCCTCTCATATGTAGATTCATAGTGGTTGTATAGATTAGAACATGTCCTTTCCTCATATGTAGATTCATAGTGTTTTTTTTTATGTTAGAACATGTCCTCTCATATGTAGATTCATAGTGGTTGTTTAGATTAGAACGTGTTCTCTCCTCATATGTAGATTCATAGTGGTTGTTTAGATTAGAACGTGTCCTCTCATATGTAGATTCATAGTGGTTGCATAGATTAGAACATGTCCTTTCCTCATGTAGATTCATAGTGTTTTTTTTTATGTTAGAACATGTCCTCTCATATGTAGATTCATAGTGGTTGTTTAGATTA
>NC_063190.1:32470038-32475038 GCF_017589495.1 Alosa alosa
ATTTGTCTTTTTTAGATTTACTGTCAGGGCCCAGTGCTGACAGTATTTAGCCTAACCAGCTGCTGCTGTAGCCTGTGCAGTGGGAGACACCAGCACCAGGTCATCATATAGAGGAGGAATTTGATTTCTTTCTCATGTAGAGCAAGGCCAGGAGCTGTGGACTGGTCCAACTGCACCGCTAACTCATTGATGTAGATATTGAACAGTGTTGGACTGAGGCTACAGCCCTGCCTATTTCTCTTTTTTGAGTGAAAGATTCTGTAATTCTGTCACCAATTTTCACAGTGTTTTTGTTTTCAGAATACATTGTCTTTATTAACTGGTATACTTTACCCCCTACACCACTTTGTAAAAGTTTATAATATAATCCCTCATGCCAAATTGAATCAAATGCTTTTTTGAAATCAACAAAACAAGCAAAAGCTTTTTTTGTTTGGTTTACATGTTTAGTTATTAGGGTGTGTAGGGTGTAAATGTGGTCCGTAGTGCAGTAATTTGGGAGAAATCCGATTTGATTTTTGCTCAGGACATTGTGCTCCATAAGGAAGGTTACAATTCGATCATTTAGTGTTAAATAGTGTTAAACAACTTCCCCAGACTACTGTTCACACAAATGCCTCTGAAATTATTAGTGTCCAATTTATCTCCACTCTTGTATATGGGTGTAATAAACCCTTGGCTCCAGATGTCAGGAAAACAGCCCGAACTTAAGGTGAGGTTGAATAGTTTGAGCATTGCTCTTTGCAGCTCAGGGGTGCTGTTTTTAATCATGTCCCCTCTAATATTATCAGGGCCGCAGGATTTTTTTATTTTTCAGCTCTCTCTCTCTTTCTCTCTCTCACACACACACAGACACTCTCTCTCTCTCTCTCTCTCTCTCTCTCTCTCTCTCTCTCTCTCTCTCTCTCTCTCTCTTTCTCTGACACACACACACTCACACTGTCTCTGGGTTGCAGTTAGCCATATTGGGTGCTTCTGTACTTCAGTCTGTTGCACTCCTGTGAACGGACCAGTCACTCCCTCTCTCTCCTCCAACTCTCCAAAGCACACTCTGTTATTCACACACCCACACACACACCCACACACACACACACACACACTCACACACACCACACATGTGAACGCACCACCCACTCCTTCTGCAGCCAGAACAGGCTCTGTTAGCGTAATCAGCGACAGGGCGGAGTTGTGCATGCATATTGCCTTTCACACACACACACACACACACACACACACACACACACACACACACACACACACACACACACACACACACACACACACACACACACACACACACACACACACACACACACACACACACACACAGTGAGATAGAGAAGGAATGGGTTTGTCTGAATGGCAATCTTGTTACATGCCTGCTGTGCATGGCTCGCTTGCCAAGGCCTGATCGCCTGCGAGAGCTGATTTCCTGTAACCATGGCTGCTCGGCAAGAGGCGCACCTCATTGAGGCACATTTGCATATGAAGCTGTATGTGCATATTCACTCTCAGAAGATTCTAGAAGAAAGGCCGGATCCAGGTCTCAGGAAATTAAATGAGCTGAGTAGATGGCGTATTTGTGTGTGTGTGTGTGTGTGTGTGTTATAATTGACAATGTATTAATGTGGCGTGTGTGATGTGTCTTGTGTGTGTCTGTCTTTGACGTGTGTGTGTGTGTGTGTGTGTGTGTGTGTGTGTGTGTGTGTGTGTGTGTGTGTGTGTGTATGTGTAGGATCTCAGCCATATAAGGTATATGTGAACTTGATTCGCCTGGTCCATCAGTGCTTTTCTGAAGCATCTCCATGTATTTTCCCACAACATGCAAAGACATACGCTACGCCTGCTGGTTAGTGTGTAGAAACTCTCTTAAGTTGGGTGGTCAGTGTGCAGAAACTGTCTGAAGTCTGAAGTTGGGTGGTCAGTGTGTAGAAACTCTCTTAAGTTGGGTGGTCAATGTATGTACAGTAGCAGCAGTCAGTGGTCATCTGGTCAGTGTGATCTGGCAGCCAGACCAATAAATACCCTGTCTTAGTTGAATTACTGAAGCAAAGCAGGTGTGGGCCTGGTACTTGGATGGGAGACCTGGGTCTAGGTTGCTGCTGGAAGTGGTGTTGGTGGGTGGCCAGTAGGTGGCACTCTTCCATCTGGCCAAAAAGATAGATCCCAATGCTCTAGTCTAGTGACGGGGACACTGTACTGTAGGAGATGCCATCCTTGGGATGAGATGTTAAACCGAGGTCCTGCCTCACTGTGATCATTAAAGATCCCAAAGCACTTAGAGTAGGGGGTTCCCTAGTGTCCTGGCTAAATTCCCAACCTCAATCTGGCCCCCTAATCATCCCCCAGTGTGTGATTGGCTCATTCACTCCTTCACTCTCCACCTCAAGCTGGTGTGTGGTGAGCGTTCTGGTGCATAATGGCTGCCGTGCATCACCCAGGTGGCTGCTACACATTGGTGGTGGTTAGTGGGGTTCCTCCTTCCCTGTGAAGCACTTTGAGTGTCGAGAAAAAGCCCTATATAAATGTAATGTGTTGTGTTGTTGTAGAAACACTCTAAGCCTGCTGGACACTCTATGTTGGGTGGTCAGTGTGTGTAGAAAACACTCTATGTTGGCTGGTCAGTGTGTGTAGAAACACTCTTATGTTGGTTGGACAGTGTGTGTAGACACACTCTATGTTGGCTGGTCAGTGTGTGTAGAAACACTCTTATGTTGGGTGGACAGTGTGTGTAGACACACTCTATGTTGGGTGGTCAGTGTGTGTAGACACACTCTATGTTGGGTGGACAGTGTGTGTAGAAACACTCTTATGTTGGGTGGTCAGTGTGTGTAGACACACCCTATGTTGGCTGGCCAGTGTGTGTAGAGACCCTGTAAGCTGGCTGGCCAGTGTGTGTAGAGACCCTGTAAACTGGCTGGCCAGTGTGTGTAGAGACCCTGTAAGCTGGCTGGCCAGTGTGTGTAGAGACCCTGTAAGCTGGCTGGTCAGCTTTCTCCCACACACCTGTGTCATAGCACTTTCTCCCACACACCTGTGTCATAGCACTTTCTCCCACACACCTGTGTCATAGCACTTTCTCCCTGTTACCTCTTGCACTCTTTTCTTCACACTTGTCGTCTCCCCCCCCCCTGCACACACACACACACACACACACACACACACACACACACACACACACACACACACACACACACACACACACACGAACTTTTTGAACACACCTGCTCATCTCATCTCTTCCTCTCTTTCTCTCTCTCTCTCTTCCTCTCCTTCTCTTCCTCTCTTTCTCCTTCTCTCCCTCTCTTTCGCCTTCTCTTCCTCTCTTTCTCCTTCTCTTCCTCTCTTCCTCCTTCTCTCCCTCTCTTTCTCCTCATCTCCCTCTCTTCCTCCTTCTCTCCCTCTCTTTCTCCTCATCTCCCTCTCTTCCTCCTTCTCTCCCTCTCTTTCTCCTCATCTCCCTTTCTTCCTCCTTCTCTCCCTCTCTTCCTCTCCTTCTCTCTCTCTTCCTCCTTCTCTCCCTCTCTTTCTCTCCCCCATGTTTACTTGCATCCTCCATGAACTTTCATTGCTGTGAGCACTCCCATGAAAGACAGGAGCATCAGTCTTTTTATTGATGGCATAAGGAAATAATAGATTCTGAATGCCCAAGTCAATCCCGGCGCAATAATGTGAAGTCTGCGTTCAAAGTCTTGTCTAATGCTCCAGGTATTAAATCTGAATAAGCACTTTACACTTCACACTGGAAGTGTTCTGTCTAACTTCGTGCAAGTCACAGGCACTGTGTGTAGTGTGGAGATGGTCTTGGTAACAGGCCAAAAGCTGAGGAGAGAGAGAGAGAGATAGAGAGAGAGAGAGAGAAAGAAAGAGAGATGGTCTCTTCACCATTAAACAGACGGCTCTATCAGAGAGCTCTTCAGCTTGCTGGACCTCTGCACTGGGGTGGAGGAGTGAAGCGTCCAGGGTATGTGACCTTTGACCCGGGGCTGACGATCAGAGAGTCCCCCTGGGTCTGCAGCTCCAGAGGGCAGGCTATACGCTGCCAACTTCCACAATCATTACACAAGGAGACAGGAGAGGAGAAACCAGGGAGAGGGAAAGGATGGAAGAATGGACAGAGTCCAGAGAGAACAGAGAGAACAGAGAGAACAGAGAGAACAGAGAGGATAGAGAGATCAGAGAGGACAGAGAGGATAGAGAGAACAGAGAGAATGCAGAAACCAGAGAGAATAGAGAGAACAGAGGATAGAGAGGATAGAGAGAACAGAGAGAACAGAGAGAACAGAGAGGACAGAGAGAACAGAGAGAACAGAGAGGATAGAGAGAACAGAAAGAATAGAGAGAACAGAGAGGATAGAGAGAACAGAAAGAATAGAGAGAACAGAGAACAGAGGACAGAGGACAGAGAACAGGATAGAGAACAGAGAACACAGGGGATAGAGAACAGAGAGAATAGAGAGAACAGAGAGGACAGAGAGGATAGAGAGAACAGAGAGTCCAGAGAGAACAGAGAGGATAGAGAGAACAGAGAGAACAGAGAGAACAGAGAGGACAGAAAGAATAGAGAGAACAGAAAGAATAGAACAGAGAGGGATAGAGAACAGAGGTATGCAGAAACAGAGAATATAGAACAGAGGGATAGAGAACAGAGAACAGAGAGGAACAGAGGATAGAGAGAACAGAAAGGATGGGAGGAGATAGAGAACGGATAGGGATGGGAGAACAGAGAGAATGCAGAAACCAGAGAGAATAGAGAGAACAGAGGATAGAGAGGAGAGAATACCAGAAATACAGAGAATACAGAATAGAGAGAATAGAAGACAGAACAGAGAAAACAGAGGATAGGATAGAGAATAGAGGGATAGAGAACAGAGAGGATAGAGAGAACAGAGAGGATAGAGAGAAAAGAGAGAACAGAGGATAGAGAGGATCGAGAGAACAGATAGGATAGAGAGAAAAGAGAGGAATGGAACGATCAAAGAGAGTGTGAGCGTGGAGGG
>NC_063190.1:32497538-32500038 GCF_017589495.1 Alosa alosa
CATGAGTTATTTAGGGCTAAAAGCACACCTGAAGCTCTCTCTGCCAGATCTCCATGCGTTATTTAGGGCTGAAAGCACACCTGAAGCTGGGCTAAGCATCTCCCTTTTGTTGTATCTTTTATTGAAAAGAACATTTCGGTGCATATTTTTTAACTGAGTTTGTCTCTCAGCGTTTTTGTGAGAGCGCGGCGGTCCTGCAGCCTTACGGAACAGTGATAGGGGTCACTCTATGACCTCTGTCCGAATCACCAGAGACAAGCAGGAAAAGGCTCTCTTAAGGGCCGTTCACACCAACAACGATAACTATATCGATAATGCAAAAAAGTATCGTTCTAGCTAATATGAATGACAATGTCCAATCATAAACGATAATGATAACAAGATGAAGAATTATATCGTCGGTGTCACTTTCAGTTATCGTTATCATTATAGTTATAGTTATAGTTATAGTTATTGTTATCGTTACCGTTATCATTATAGTTATCGTTATAGTTATCATTATAGTAATCATTGTAGTTATCGTTATAGTTCTCGTTATAGTTATCATTGTAGTCATTGTTATCATTATCATTATTGTTATAATTATCAATTGTAGTTATAGTTATCGCTATTGTTATCATTATAGTTATCATTGTAGTTATCATTATAGTTATCATTATAGTTATCATTGTAGTTATCGTTATAGTTATCGTTATAGTTATCATTGTAGTTATCGTTATAGTCATCGTTATAGTTATTATTGTAGTTATCATTATAGTTATCGTTATAGTTATCATTATAGTTATCATTGTAGTTATCGTTATAGTTATCGTTATAGTTATCATTGTAGTTATCGTTATAGTCATCGTTATAGTTATTATTGTAGTTATCGTTATAGTTATCGTTATCGTTAATAGTTATCATTGTCGTTATCTTTATAGTTATCGTTATAGTTATCATTGTAGTTATCTCTAGGTAGATGCCATGTATAATGAGTGTTATCGGCCATCTAGATCTCTAGATAGATGACATGCATAATGAGTGATGATGTAATATACTGTCCTAGCGGCACTCAGGAAGTGGACCTAATCCTTCCAGAAGCTTCTGTGCAGTTATTGCCATCAGCCCTCCTCCCCTCCCTCCATTACTCCTTCTCCTCTCCTCCCTCCATCACTCCTCCTCTCCTCTCTCCATCACTCCTCCTCTCCTCTCTCCATCACTCCTCCTCTCCTCTCTCCATCACTACTACTCCTCTCTTCCCTCCATCACTCCTCCCCTCCTCTCTCCATCACTCCTCCTCCCCTCCCTCCATTACTCCTTCTCCTCTCCTCCCTCCATCACTCCTCCTCTCCTCTCTCCATCACTCCTCCTCTCCTCTCTCCATCAGCCCTCCTCCCCTCCCTCCATTACTCCTTCTCCTCTCCTCCCTCCATCACTCCTCCTCTCCTCTCTCCATCACTCCTCCTCTCCTCTCTCCATCACTACTACTCCTCTCTTCCCTCCATCACTCCTCCTCTCCTCTCTCCATCACTCCTCCTCTCCTCCCTCCATCACTCCTCCTCTCCTCTCTCCATCACTACTACTCCTCTCCTCCCTCCATCACTCCTCCTCTCCTCTCTCCATCACTACTACTCCTCTCTTCCCTCCATCACTCCTCCTCTCCTCTCCTCTCCATTCTCTGTTTTTATTATCTTCTTCTGTATTTCTCCATGCTTCTCATCTTCTTTCTCATCTTTTGTGTTTCTTTTGTAAACCACTGGACCGCTCAGGCTTTTCTTTCACAAGTAAGTTCTTCATGATGTTCCCCTTTCCTCTCTCTCTCTTTCTCTCTCTCTCTCACTCACACACACTCTCTCTATCACTCTTATGTTTGTTAAACATGTGTTTCATCTCACCTCATCTCATATCCTCCAGGTCAGACACCAGGTCATCTCTGTGTCCAGTGTTAGTAGTCAGTGACCCATAGCCTAATGTTAAATTCACATAAAGCACACTCAGATTGATTCTGCTCCATTATAATGTTACTCCACAGTGAACATGATCTTTTACTCAGTCATGTGAAGTGCCCCTATCTGGCACTCTGTGTGTGTGTGTGTACATGTAGATCTGTGTGTGTGTGTAAGTGTGTAGGTGTGTGTCTGTTAGAGGTCGGCCAATATCGGTTTTGCTGATATATCGGTCAGTTTTGACCCATTTTGATGCTTATTTTTTAATATTGTTATCAGTCTCTTGTGTTTAGTCCAACCTATAGCGATTTTAACCTAAAATATGTTATCATATTCTACTTTAAAGGTGTTGTTAATTTTGTTATATTAGCGTTAGTTTACGGAGGCTCCTGGTCGGCAACGTAACCTCAAGATAAGTGGCAGCAGCGGAGATGCTTGGTTGGCTGCACCCCACCCCCACTATGGTGCAGTCGGAGCTGGTCTGCCCCTCTAGGTTCATAATCACCTCGTGCCCGTATAAAGCATTGGACTTTTCTTGTTGCTCTCGCACAATTATTCATTTGTACCAACCCAAG
>NC_063190.1:32505038-32507538 GCF_017589495.1 Alosa alosa
ATCGTGTCGTCACAGCAATGTATTACGGGTGCGAAATCACGATAAATGACCGGCAAAACCATATTTCTGAACGAACTAGCCATGAAGTTGAACATGTTTTCAGCATGTTCTAGTTGGAATAGTAAGCTAATGTAATAGTGTTATTTGATGCGATTTCCCGTGATATTTTAGAGGAGGCTGAGCTTCCCCTGTAGTCTTAGAGCAATCGCCTCTGACACACACACACACACACACACACACACACACACACACACACATAGAGGAGACAGACTGAATGAAAAGAATACAAGAGTGACCACCATCTATAGACTATTCATAACATTACACAACGAATGGTGTGTGTGTGTGTGTGTGTGTGTGAGAGAGAGAGAGAGAGATGTAGTGTCATGATCAGTAGGAGAGATCTCCTGTATGTCCTCTATCTCCTGTGGTTTTGCTCTGTGTGTGCGTGTGCGTGTGCGTGTCCGTGTGCGAGTCTGTGTTTGTGTTTGTGTGTGTGTGTGTGTGTGTGTGTGTGTGTGTGCGTGGGTGTTTGCGTATGTGCGGGTGTGTGTGTGTGTGTGTGGGTGTGTGTGTGTATTTGTGTGTGTGTGTCTGTGTGTGTGTCTCTGTGTGTGTGCGTGCGTGTGTGTGTATGTGTGTATGTGTGTGTGTGTGTGTGTGTGTGTGTGTGTGTGTGTGTGTGTCTGTGTGTGATGTATTGTTATGTCCTCATGTTCTGTATCTCCTGTGGCTCAGTCCTCCTCCAAACTGGTCTGTCAAACACCCCACAGAGCCATATACCCAACCGTCATCAGTCTCTGTGTGTGAGTGTGTGTGTGTGTTTTTGTGTGTGTGTGTGTGTATTATGTGTGTGTGTGTGTCCCCTAGTCAGTATTTACGAATACTGCAGAGTTTCTTCCATAATGCACTAATTTGCTGCAAATGGTCCTGGAAGATGCTTAAACATGCTGTGATAGCCTTTTACATTAAGAGTGTATAACATTGCCTAATGCTGTGTTTAACATAAGCCAAGCACTAACACCTGCAAATACACCTAACGCACATCATCTACCCTTAGTAGGTAGGTAGATCATACTTCACATCTGTCTACAGGAACCAGCCCTTTCTGTTCCAAACAGGAATTTATGGCTTCTACTGTACATCACACACACACACACACACACACACACACACACACACACACACACACACACACACACACACACACACACACACACGCACACTCACAAGTCATTCATTTCAGTCATCATCACAATGCATTTTGGTCCATTCTGGCTCTGAGATACTCTGCAGATTCTTGAATATGTTTGTTTGGTTGACTGGAATAGTAGACGGTCTTCAGCATCTGATATCAGAGCAAACTGTGACTCCAGTGGATTCATCAAGCAATTTGGACAGTGACATTGGATGTGTTTTTTTGACTACAGGGTGCTACTGGTTTGGGTTTGGGTATATGGGGAAGGTGTTTTTTGTTTTTTCCTGGTTTATTGTTTACTGGTTACGTAGTGACAACGCCCACACAGACCACCATGTCCCAAAATTGCTTAATGGATCAGGGAAATGTGTGTGTGTACTCGTGTGTATTTAATGTGATTAGTTGTTATTTCAGCTGTTTTACGTTCTGGGCTTCTGTTTTTTCTCAATTTCTGTTTTCTTGTTTGTTTGTTTATTGTTTTTAATTTGTTTTCCTTGATGTTTGTTTGTGTTGGTGTTATTTGTTTTCCTCACTCACGTTCGCATCATTTTGTTCATGTTTTTACTCTCCATATGACTCATCCTCCTCCCTCTGCCCCGCCCCCTTACCTTCCTGTCAACCAATCACATGTGTATGTGCGTATCATGTGACCTTGTCATGTGACTCTTGCATGGTCCTGGTGGCTGGTCCCACGCTGATGAGCAGAAGGTAACTGTTGTTTTTTTGTTGTTTCGTTTGGTAGCATACATACTGACAGATACACACACACACACACACACACACACACACACACACACACACACACACACACACACACACACACACAAACAAAAGCATTAAAGCATAAGCTCATCACTTACGCAACCCTAAAGCTTCTTTAATCAGGCGCTCAAGTGAAATACATGAAATACATAAACTATTTTATCTCCCAATACCACACATAGAGCAGGCTAGCGCCACATTTGAGAATAGTTAATCAGTCCATAGGTGCTGACTACTGTATGTGTAATGTACCCCTTCTCATCTCAATAGGAGGACAATCACACACACACTCACACTCACTCACACACACACACACACACACACTCACACACACTTAGGGTGAAAGTGGATTCCCGTCGCACAACAAATCACTATTCACCAGTGTTGCATGTTCTCTCACGAGTTCGCTCTCTCTCTCTCACACACATGCACGCACACACACACACACACACACACACACACACACCTTGTGCTCCACCCCTCTGTTCTGTCCCTCTCCCCCTCCTCCTCCGTCACTGTCGCCCGGGTCGATCTCTGCAT
>NC_063190.1:32517538-32520038 GCF_017589495.1 Alosa alosa
ATTTATTTATTTATTTATTTATGTATGTATTTATGTGTATATATATTTGTGAATGTGAACTTGTAAAGGGTTTCTCAAAACTGATCACATGATCTCCTATTTATTATTATTATTCGTTAAATCAGGTAGATGTTCAGAACAAGATGAGTTGACTCAGAGATGTTGTATTTCTATGCATGTGTGTGTGTGTGTGTGTGTGTGTGTGTGTGTGTGTGTGTGTGTGTGTGTGTGTGTGTGTGTGTGTGTGTGTGTGTATGCACGTGTGTATGTCTGTGTGTGTGTGTGTGTCTGTGTGTGTCTACTACCCATGTCTCCCCTCTCACATTCCTCGAGCCTCTCTCTGCGCTCCTGTGTGGAGCAGTGATTCCCTCTCTGACACCTGCTGGGCGCTGGGCTGCTAACACGCTATGCTATGCTACGCTATGCAATGCTCCGCTATAGCTTCTCTCTGTTTACTAATTCACGTCAAACACCTTTTTTATTCTTAATGTTTTATTTCAACTAACCTTTCCAAGTTATGTTTCTGTATTTGACATCTCTTTTCTCTCTCTCTCTCTCTCCCTCACTCCCTCTCTCTCCCCATTTCCCCCTCTTTCTCTCCCTTGTCTTCTTCTCTTCCTGGTTTTGTTTTGCACATGAATTCTGGGATACTGGTGGACCATCACATTGCCTCTCACTCCCTTTGATTTTATTTACTGTTTGTATAAACTTCCTTGTGCTTGTTTTGTCAAATTGTCAATTGTTTTCTCTTTTTTTTTTTTTTTTTTTTTTTTCAAACTGCCCCTTGTGGTATGTGTGTGTGTGTATGTATATATGTGTGTGTGTGTGTGTGTGTGTGTGTATGTGTGTGTGTGTGTGTGTGTGTGTGTGTGTGTGTGTGCATGTGTGTGCGTGTGTGTGTTTGTTGTGTTGTATTGTATTGTTCGTGTGACCAGCCACCCTGGGCGGCTGCGGTGTGACATACACACTGGCGTCTCTGGTTCTGTCTCTGCTGGCTGTGCCGTTGT
This sequence comes from Alosa alosa, assembly GCF_017589495.1. Classification (NCBI taxonomy): domain Eukaryota; kingdom Metazoa; phylum Chordata; class Actinopteri; order Clupeiformes; family Clupeidae; genus Alosa; species Alosa alosa. The sequence continues at coordinate 32,518,546 of NC_063190.1, forward strand.
TGTCGTAAGCGGAGTCGGTCCAGCGCCCTGGCCAGCGGGAGGAGAGGAGAAGACACCGAGGAGGGGGGGTGGAGGACCTGTCCTGCCTCGCCAGCTGGGGGACACTCTGTTTTCTATGCCTTTCGCTCCTCACACAGGCAAAAAAAAAAAAAAAAGATGAATTTAAGTGAAAACGAGCTTCACGCCACCGGTAACACCTTATAATACAGCCTGTCCGTAGATCTCTAGTCAGACATCTGAATGTGACCCTGTGGCCCACTCTCCACGCTGAGTTGCTATTGGTGCATATGTGCACACATGCATAATCTATAATACGCAGTGTACACAGTATATTCATAAGGTGTCCCACAACTACATAGGCAACTTCTGCTCTCGCGCCACAAAGATAAACATCCGGTCTCCTTTGTGTTTGTGTAGCAATACTTCTTAACCACTCTTATCCAGATGATCAACTGCTGTCTTGCTAATGATCTATAAACTGCTATTATTATAAAGTGTTACCTAATCATTTTAATTTGAACAGAGATGAATACTTGGTACTTATATCATTCTCAGTCTTGTGGGATTTGTTTTTGGTTTATTTGTCTTTTTTTCCGTTGTCGTTCTTTTTTGTTATTCTAGATGAGTTTGTCAGATGTAGTGTCAGATTTCTTTTTATTTGGTTATTTTTGTTATGTTCATTTGTTTGAAAGTAACTGGAAAAGGGGTTCCTGTGAAGAATGTGATTGGCCAGTTTTTTTTTCATGATGTAACTTAAGCAAGTTAAAGGGTTAGTCCCTAATTTGGCCTCTGCATCTCCATGACTAACACAGAACCACATGATTTTCTTTTTCGTTTTCTCGTTTGGTTTCGTTTTGAGTAAATGTACATAGTTAAGAAAAGAAAGGAAAAGAAAATCTGTGTTTTATGCCGCTATTTTGATTTGTGTGTTTTTTTTCCTTCTTCTTTTTGCTTCTTACTTGAAATGGGTAAATATTCAAAACTAATGCTACTGCTGTGCAACTTATACATGATTTGAGTACATCCATTGTTTTTTTCTAACTATGAACCAGTGTGACTTACCATAGGTCTGAAGAAATTGCCAAGCAATTGTGTCATCTTTCTAATGACGGAGTTTGAGCAAATCTCTGGGTCTGTGGAAGCGATCATGCATAAGCTGTTAGCAAGAGACTGAGGCGCAGCTGTAGTGGGATTAACACACACACACACACACACACAGTCGCGTAAAAGCCTTCTGAGCGAATACACTTAACATGGTGGTCAGTGGGTTGATAGATTCACCATTATACAGTTCAGTCTAAAGAGTGGTCTATTGTGTCATTTTTTTTTTGCTCTTCTGAAGTGGTGATGTCATGGCAGCCAATGTTGATTTGTTTTATTTTGTGATAATTAAAAAAAGAACAATCACACTTTACTTGACGCACTCTTTTGCCAATTCTCAAATTCAGTCTCAAGCAAATTAAAGTCCCGTCTCGGAAATCTAGCGCTTGTGG
>NC_063190.1:32532538-32545038 GCF_017589495.1 Alosa alosa
CCGTTCTACAGGAGCGCAAGTGGAGATGGGTTAGGGGTGAACACTTTACCACTGAAAGAAGAGTTCTATTTTTGTTTATTTTTCTTACTAGAGTAACTAGTATATGTATTCCTCAATTCCTGATTCAAGCCCGCTCCTTCACCCTGAGTCTCCTCACCCACAGTTCTCACCTATTAAACATTAGTACTTCCTCCACACGGTTTAGATTATGATTTATGTTAGAGTGACTCTTCACACACATTGCTGCCCCCACACACTGCCCACCAGATCCATATTTTCTTCATCAGAGCCATACCTGCACAGAGTCCTCAGAGAGTGCGAAACTCACACACACACTCCAGAAGAGGTCGGCTCAGGGTGATATCCAGAGCAGAAGGTGTGGGGCTGATGTTGGAGAGCTCTGGTGCATCTCTAGGGTGTGTGATGACACACACACACACTCACAGCCCTTAGCAGGGACAGCCAAAGCAGGACACACTCTAAGCTCGCTCATGATTGGTCAGAGTGGTGGATCTGTTCTCTGTGATGTGTTATAACAACTCTCCCGATTGGCCAAATTCAAATTTCATGAAAAATGTGCCTCCTACGGGCAAATCAAAAGGTTGTATTCCATTCCAAGGTTGCTTAAATGGCTCCCCATTGTAGTGTTTTTGTCCAGTGTACCTTTTTATGCAGTTCAGATTAGAATTAACAGCTGAATTTGTCTTATTTAAGCCATAGTGTGTTCCAGTGTGAAATTGGTACGTCAGAAAAAAAGATTTAATCGTACTCTTTTGTACAATGAGTGTCTTTCTTTAGGCTGCAAGCTTGTGCACTGTGAATGCGTCAAAAAATATTCATGTGAATAAAAAAATGTGGTCTTGTGTGTCATAGAATTAAACAATATATATCCATAGGTTGTGAAAGGTGTAGCAAATAGCTCAGACAAATAAGCATTCCGTAAAAAAAAAAAAAGACACCACCACAGTTTAGACATTCATCAGCCAGAGGACACAGTGCCTTCAAACGAAAAGAGAAACAATACAAATGCAAACCATTGCCTCTGTTATGCAGACATCTGTGAGTTTTGAAGTAAGCCAGCTTTCCGTTAGTCTGCTCCAGAGTCAGGACTATGGCAGCAGTTGCCTAGTTCTGAAGTCCTTGGATGGAGGTGGATTGTGGCAGGGGAAGTGTCACTGGGGTGGAGGGCTAGAGAAGATGGCTTTGCCTAGAAGACTAAAAATAGGAACAAACGAGTAGAGATCAGGGATGCTGCCGGGGCCGACTATCTTGGAAGATTTTTGTAGCTTTGTGGACAGTTGGGTTTGCAGTTTGAGGTGGTTAGCTGTGTTTGTGCAGGTCATCAGGTAAACCTCGTACTTAGCCTCTCCAGCAGGTGGAGCTGTAGGAAAATGGTGTTCCATTGTAGAGCTCCCTCAGCCACAGTGACCGTGCTGCATGCCTAAATCATCTCTCTCTCTCCTCTCCTCTCTTTCTCTCTTCCTCTCTCTCTCTTCCTCTCTCTCTCTCTCTTCTTTCTCTCTCTATCTCTCTCTCATCAGCTCAGTGGCTCCTCTCTAGCCTCTAGCAATGGGCCAGCTGTCAGTCCAGTCTGGATGTCCAGTTTGTGGTGATCCTGCTGCACTAGAGGCTATTGAAACAGCACAGGGCACTGCCTGATGATCGCTGGGCAGACGAGGAGTGTGACTTGTGATCAGGGACGCGGCGTCCCCGTGTTTGCGTGCAGTCCACTATAGACGTGAACGACCGCTGGTATCCACAGTCCAGATTTGTAGCCTCCTGCCAGCCCAGATTTACTGCCACTGTAAACGACTCCAGCTGTTTTATACTGAAATATTGTGATCTGTCTGCACCAGGCGGTTGGGAATGTTCTCTCTCTATCTCTCTCTCTCTCTCTCTCTCTCTCTCTCACACACACACATTTTTTTTTACGATGCAAAGGGAGCTGCTGGTCTGTGGCTGCCTCTTTCTAATGCTGTACTCCACTGCCATACAGTACATGCGGGACCAATCTCTCTGTCTGCGTTTACATGACCCCCCGAGCATTTCTGGGCAGGTGAGAGGAGACTTGTTATTTGTAAAGCATCCTTTGCCTGCTAGTCTCCACTCACCTCCTTGATGAGAGCATCTGCCCCCCCCCCTCCCCTCCCCTCCCTTCCCTGGCCATGTCTGAGGATCACTGGTCAGGGTTAGTGATTATTTATACTGTAGCCCACTCTGTAACACAGTAAGCAAGTGGTTTCATAGCCAGGATGCTCTGCCTGACTTTACCATCCCTGCCACTCCTCTGGGCCAGGATGCTCTGACAGACGTACAGCAGCACCACCTGCTCCTCCGACTCCGGATCTCCTCACACACACACACACTCCCTGACCGGTCCTCCGACTCCCCTCTACTCCTCACACACACACACACATGCTCTGTCTGCACAGGGCCTTCGCTCCTGTCAACACATTTCTAGCAAGCTCAGCTTCTAGTCTCTCTCTCTTCTCTCTGTCTCTCTCTCCCCCTCCTTCTGTCAGTCACATGTGTATATACCGAATACTAACCCTCATCATCTGGACCTTGCCATACTGTCATTCTTGTGTTCAATAAAGGTTACAAAAAAATCTGATTCTCCTCTGTTTGTTTTTGTAAATGACCCAATGCCCTGCTGGGTGCATGTCCAGTCAATTATCAGTGGGTTAATTTAAAATCAGCTTTAAACTTGTGAAAATAACACAGAGACATAGCGGTCATTTGAGCACCATAGTCATATTGGATAAGGCAAATGCAATACAACTTTGGGCTAGTCTGTAGCATAGGCTCAAAGGCTGTCTGTTTGAGCACCATAGTCGTATTGGATAAGGCAAATGCAATACAACTTTAGGCTAGTCTGCATAGCTAGTAGCATAGGCTCAAAGGCTGTCTGTTTGAGCACCATAGTCGTATTGGATAAGCCAAATGCCATACAACTTTAGGCTCTCTCTCTCTCTGCATAGGCTCAAAGGCTGTCTGAGTCCATCAGACCAAATATTTTCACTTTCATTGGTGAGGTTTTAGGGAAGAAGGTGGCAGGACACAGCAGAACTTTGTGCCTTGCAATACTCTGGACCAACTTTCCCCTTGCCTCACAGCAAGCAAGGGTTAAACTCTTAAACCAGCTCTTCCATGTTTCTTCCCTTGTTTCCCACCTCCCCTTTCTGTGTGACATAAGCCTGCCTTAAATAGGCTAGGCAATTACCCAATTTAGTCTTTGGACTGAACCATTTGAGCGAGTGGCGGGGGGACAAAGACACATAAATAAGTAAAAGGTGAGAGCATGTGAATGTGGTTGCAAAGTCTCTGTGTTGCAGTCTTTCAACAGTTTAAAACATAGGAGGATAGTGAACAGGTTAAAACATAGTGAACAGTTTAAAACATAGGAGAATAGTGAACAGGTTAAAACATAGGAGGATAGTGAACAGTTTAAAACATAGGAGGATAGTGAACAGGTTAAAACATAGGAGGATAGTGAACAGTTTAAAACATAGGAGGCTAGTGAAAACATAAGAGTTTAAAACATAGGAGGATAGTGAACAGGTTAAAACATAGGAGGATAGTGAACAGTTTAAAACAGGAGGATACTAAACAGTTTAAAACATAGGAGGCTAGTGAAAACATAAGAGTTTAAAACATAGGAGAATAGTGAAGAGTTTAAAACATAGGAGGATAGTAAACAGTTTAAAACATAGGAGGATAGTGAAGAGTTTAAAACAGGAGAATAGTGAACAGTTTAAAACAGGAGAATAGTGGACAGTTTAAAACATAGGGAATAGTAAAGAGTTTAAAACAGGAGAATAGTGAAGTGAAAAGTAAGGTCTCCTTTTCCACACAGACACTTCTGTTAAGTCCTATTTCTGTAAGTTAAGTGTAGTCATCTAATGTCCTGCTCCCAATCTGGCTAGTTTTTACAGTATGTACAGATGAATGACTTGGTCTTTCTGTTTGATAACAAGACAAGGACGCAACAAATCAGAAAGGATTGAAGAATAGACCTGCAGAAGAAATGGACCAAGTCCAGTTTGATATATTGTCAGTGTTGTAGTGGAGGTGAAACATAAGTAAACACAGTTTATCCACCTCTCAAAAGAGTTTATTTACCAATTGCAACTTGAGGTATTCAACAATCTCAGTGTAAGGCCCCAGCTGTGGCGCAACTGGCTGGGGCACCTGCACCGTACGCCAGCGACCCGGGTTCGATTCCCGCCCCGTGGTCCTTTCCTGATCCCACTCGCTTCCTGTCATTTTCCACAGTCCTATCAAATTAAAGGCATAAAAAAATATTTAAAAAAAACAAAACAATCACAGTGTATTATCCACTTTTACAATATATACACTCACTCAACACTCTAGGAATCATTTAATACCACCGGCATTGTTATAAATATTGGACAATAACTTTGACCATCATCAAGCGTGTTCTGAATGCCTTTTTTAAAAATCTGATACCGCATGGTGCAGTCCACCTTACCGTGATCACAGAATTCATAGTTTACCCACCTCTTATTTTACCACTTCACCCCTGGATACTGTGTAATATCTATTCAGATGTGAATACTTGCTGACCACATAAGACAGACATTTTTTTTATTTAAAGGAACCATATGTAAGATTGTGGCCAAAACTGGTACTGCAATCAGTTTCAAATTACTGTAGAGCGGTGTAACCCCTCCCCGCTGACTCGAGGTTGCCAACCCAGATGCCGAAACACTACTGACTTTGTGATTAGTAGATAGGTGGAGGGTAGCGCGTCAGGCCAAAACACAACATGACATGACAAAACACAACATCAACATCAGTTGAGGGCTGCAACTTCACTTTTTAAATGACAATATTTTGGACAGACTACTGTTGTCAGTGATATTAGTATTTGAAATGAACATGATTTCGTAATGTCTAGTGACATATCAGGGCCATTTTATGATTAATTGAAATACATTTCTTACATACGGTTCCTTTAATAGTTAATTACAAGTCCCTGCTGAGCCACAGTAATTTTATATGTAACACTGTAATAATAAATAACGTTTACAGTGTACATGTTTACAAATGTTGTAAAGTAATAAAATACTTAACCGAGAGTTTGATTTGCTTTGGTCAGTTCCCACTATGAGTCAAACATTCAGCTGCACCAGAGAGGAGACACAACACTCCAAACATCCTCCATAGATACGCCAGTATGGCAGTTGTCTACACATTCCTTTATGCGTCCCCATTTATTTGAATAGGGAAATAGCTGCCTGATAACTGCCCAAAGTGCGTTACAAGATGGCAGCCGAGTGGGGGGACTTGCCTTTAAGGACTTTGGCTGTACACCTATTACTGTAACAGAGGCAGTGGGCTGATATATTTCTCCTCCCCACCACCGGAGGCCAACAGTCACACACAGAGACATTGCACACACACAGTGCAACACAAGGTAAGGGTATGGTTATGGTTGTGTGTGTTATTTCTATTGAAGACACACACACACGCACACACACACTGGATGTTTGATTCTGTGTAGACTTACATGAACAGCTTTGCTTTATTGGGCAAGTTGCCATCCTCTCCAACAATACATAAGAATAGCTCAGGTGCTCAGACAGATGTGAAAGCAAAAACCCAAAGCTCTTAGCAAACACCTGTGAGCATGTTGTGCTTTTAAAAATGGGACTTCGTCAGAAGGACATTCTTATTGAGTTCTTTGTCATCTGACATCATATGACGTTATAACTGGTGCCACGTCAGAAGCCGGCTGAAGACAAACAGACGGCAATGTGTTTATTGTGACAAAACCCATGAGGATGATCAGCTGCAATGATCTCATGATTTGTGATCAGCTGTAATGATCTCATGATTTGTGATCAGCTGTCTTATTGACTTGGGCTGGATTAGTGCCAGGTCTAGACTAAAGCCAGATCAGTTCTAGAACATGGCCAGATTGGTGCCCATGTTGGGCCAGATCGGTGCCCATGTTGGGCCAGATCGGTGCCAGTGTTGTGCCAGATCGGTGCCAGTGTCTAGCCTGGGTGTTCCCATGCTGCCTTGCGCGCGATTTGATTCACGCTGCTAAGGCAGCCTGGAGACCATGGAGCAAATTTTCGCCTGAGATAGGGAACCAATCACAGAACAGGTGGGAAAGCAAGACGATGATGAGCTATGCACAGACGCATTTGATAGACATCCGTGGCACCCAATAAACGGATCTGGTCATTTTTTTCAAATACGAGAAAATGAACGTTTGGTTCCCAGACCACGTCTCATTGAGAAGTGGTGGCGCTAGCCAGGATAGCCAGTGTCGGGCCAGATCGGTGCCAGTGTTGGGCCAGATCGGTGCCAGTGTCGGGCCAGATCGGTGCTAGAGGGGGTTGATGTGTAGGGGCTGGTGTCTGCACCTGGCAGACGTCCAGACTCATTAATCATGTCTGAATGAGGTGGAGAGGGAGGCAGCAGGCCTTTATACACCATCCTCAGGAGTTATTTTGGGGTCTCTGTGTGTGTGTGTGTGTGTGTGTCATGGTGTGTGTGTGTGTGTGTGTGTGTGTGTGTGGGAGGGGGCACCGTACTAACTGTCACACTCCTGCTTGCTCACACACTCCAGTTACCTCCCCCCTGAAGCAGTTCAACTCTCGGTGGGCGCTCTCACACACACACACACACACACACACACACACATTCGGAACCGTGGCCTGCGTGTGAGAGAGACAGAGCAGAGGAGAGGGTTGGAAGACGGACACAGACGAAGAGAAGGACACAAGGAGAGTTAAAAAGACGGAGAGAAGGACACAAGGAGAGTTAAAAAGACGGAGAGAAGGACACAAGGAGAGTTAAAAAAAGACAGAGAGAGAGAAAGAAGAGAAGAAGAGGAAAGAGGAGTAGTGGTCTCCGTGACGACCGAGGCTCGGCAGGATGGCAGAAGCTGCAGATGGAGACGAGGAGATACAGTTTGTGAGGACGGTACGTTTTATACACACACACACACACACACACACACACACACACACACACACACACACACACACACACACACACACACACACACACACACACACACACACACACACACACACACACACACACACACACACACACACACCTGCCCTCTGATCTGATCTGATCTGGTGTGACTGTAGTCCAGTTTCTGTCTCTTAAATCTGAGCACTACAGAGCCACTCTGGTGACACACTGATAACTCACACGTGTGTGTTTGGGTGGACTTGGAGTGAGTTTGTCTGTCTGTGTGTGTGTGTGTGTGTGTGTGTGTGTGTGTGTGTGTGTGTGTGTGTGTGTGTGTGTGTGTGAACTAAGGGTGAGTTTCTCAAGTGCATTTGTGTAGAATAGGGTTGAGTTTGTGTGTGTATTTGTGTTTGTGTGAATTTAGAGTGAGTTTATGAGGGGGTTTGGGGTGTACATGCAGCGAGTTTCTAATGGACATTTGTGTGGATTTTGGGTGAGTCTCTAATGGACATTTGTGTGGATTTTGGGTGAGTTTCTAATGGACATTTGTGTAGATCTTGGGTGAGTTTCTAAAGTGCATTTGTGTGGACTTGGGGTGTTGGCCAGAGATGGACAGGAGCAGGTGTGTTGGCATTGTTATCTATTTATACCAGGCCACTCTGACAGGGACGCACACCGGATTGTCACCCACACCAGAACTGGGTTGAACACTTCATGCCAGCTGACAGCTGACAGGCTAACTTGTGTGTGTGTTTGTGTGTGTGTGTGTGTGTGTGTGTGTGTGTGTGTGTGTGTGTGTGTGTGTGTGTAGACAGACATTACCAATCACCTTATACATTTCTCATCCCCTTTCCAATATATTGCCAATCACCTTACACAGTCAGACATTACCAATCAACTATCACAGACATTACCAATCACCTATCACAGACATTACTTATCACCAATCACAGCAGACATTACCAATCACCAGAGGCGGACAGAGTACACAGCTTCATTACTTGAGTAAAAGTACAGATACCCTTTGCTAAATTTTACTCAAGTACAAGTAAAAGTACAAAAGTCAGATGTCTACTTAAGTAAAAGTACTGAAGTACTTGTTTTTAAAAGTACTTGAGTATTAAAAGTACAAGAGTACATTTTCTAAATATGGCATTACTACTGCCACAGTGCTTACATGTATGTACAGAAACGTTCTACATGGAGTTATGAAAAATGTTAATGTTAATACTTTGGAGAATGTAAAAGGAATTGAAAGTAAAATCAAGTCATTTTCATCTTTTTACCATGTTGCCAGGGATGGGCAGTCTTTCTAATACATGTATTTAAAATACGTATTTCAAATACAAAATACTATTTTGTAATTGAAACACTTGAAGCAAACACTATCATTAACTTGTTCAGAAAATTGAAATACTGTAGTCTGGCGAGGTGGGGCCACGGGTTGGCACATTCCCGGGATGGACCTGCTGCGTCTTCATCCATTGTTTGGTCCATGGTTTCGTCTCTTATCTAAATCTGACCATGGAGTTGACTTTGGCGGAAAGCTGAAGGTGATTGCTAATAGGCTGTCCCAATCAGTGGTGCCTGCCCAATCCAATCACGTTTGAGAGGGAAACAACAAATTGAGGGTTTCGAGAATTTTCTTTTTTACTTTTTTTTTTTAGAAGTAACAGGTACTCACGGTTATGGATAGAAATGTAGTGGAGTAAAGAGTACAATATTTGCCTCTCAAATGTACTTGAGTAAAGTCATGAGTACTCCCCAAAAATAATACTTGAGTAAAGTAAATATCCCTTAAAATTGTACTCAAGTACTGTACTCAAGTAAATGTACTCCGTTACTGTCCGGCTCTGCCAATCACTTATAATAGATAGACATTACCAATTATCTGTCACAGACATTACCAATCGCCTATCAAACAGTCCTGACTGTTCCAGGGATGAGGGAGTTTTATGCGTGTGGCATGAAATAAGAGTGTGTTGTGAGAGTGTGTGAAAATGTCTGCTAATGTGTGAGCAGTGTGATTGAAGAGTTCTGTTGAAGAGAGAAGAGCTATTTGGGCTTGTACACACACACACACACACACACACACAGAGAGAGAGAGGACTGCAAAGATGATGACTTGTGACTTAGTCATACAGGGTGTTGTATGATTACATCTTGAAATGATTTGACATTGTGTGCCACATTCAAACCGCTCAACACATTCTCCTGCTGAATCAGGTGGCAATCAGTGTCTCTTTAGGCATATCATCACATACAACTGGGATCTATGCAGGGACCTATGGCCACACACACACACACATACACACACACACACATAGAGGGCTTTCCACGCTATGGTACACATTCCTGAGCCACACACTCATAAGCTGCTTTCAGACATAGGTGTAAGTCTGATCAAGCGGTTGGGCCGTATATCTGAACAAGACATTCTGACATTTTAAAAGTCCGAACTCTTACACTACTTCCCTCCTAGTATTTCGGACAACATTTTGTAAATATGCTCATGTCTGAAAGAAGCGAAGAACATGCGGAGATTCTGTTCATGTGCGTCAGTGTCGTTCACACATAATGTCCGCATGTTAGCATTATATCTGAATCACTCGAAGGGTCGGGCCACATATCCACATCCCACAACCCAGATCCAAGGATGTAGTGAAGGCTAAACGCAAGTAAACACAGTTTATCCACCTCTCAAAAGAGTTTATTCACCAATTGCAACTTTTAAAATTTAAAAATCACAATGTGTTATCCATATTCACACTATCACTGGGTGAAAAGGCTCTGAATCAGGGAATATTCATAGTGATATATTTCCTGATATGTGTAATATCAGGAAATATATTGGTTGATATGCTCCTGATATTTTAGTGCCAATTGCCATATCAGGAGCATATCAAAAGTCCTGAATGGGACTGCGACGACATGCAAGATATCCAGACTTCATATTCTCACCTGATATGATCCATGTTTCAAGTATTAGCTACTTATATGACCCCGGACACCTCTTGTTCTTGTTCCCATATACCCCCTGATATGTCAAACATGGGACTACGCATATACAGCCCATATACTGCCAGACACAGCTAATTTTGCAGGCATTTATGTGTATGCCTTTATTTGCTTTTCGATAGGCTTTATGCCTTTATTTTTTAAATGAATCATGTTATTTATATATGGTGATTTATGTAATGGTTTTAAATGTGAGATAGTACATAACCATCACTGAGCTTATTGTGCATCTTTAACTTAAATAATATTTCACATTAATTTTACATACACTTAATTACATTATTTACTTACACCTGCTAAATCCCAATGACTTATTTTACTTTACCATGAAAATTCATATACTGTACGACAGGCAATAAAATTTGTTACATGGCCTTTATTGTATTTATCAATCAATATTCAAATCAACACAGTAGGGGGCTTACGCAGTGACACTCGCCCCCTTTCAATGACCTGCCTCGAGTGAGAACAGAGACTTCTGCTTGACCACAGTGCTTTAAACAGTCCATGGTCTGGGCGTGCAACGTCCTTTAAAACATTTTGGGCCCTTGTCCGTACTCTTCTGGTATAGATGGTAGGGAGAGGTGCTCTGATGGTCCCTTTGGCAGTAAAAGTCAGGTATCTGTAAAAAGAGAAAGAAAGTATATGTTACAATTGACCCTGTCCGTGAATATAATTAACTCAGCTTGTGTGACAAATAAAAGCAAACCCACAATAGCAGCCTAGACGTCAGGTGCAATAGTTAGAAGTAATGGAGATATGTATTACAGTTGTGCTCATAAGTTTACATAACCTTAGCATACACATACATTTAAAAATCATCTGATCTTAATGCCTTAATAAAAAAAAAATGAGAAAATCCAACCTTTAAGGAACACTTATTTATTTACGATACATTATTCGTTCACAAAGAAAATTGCTGTCCTTAAAGGTTAGATTTTTCCTAATTTAGGCATTAAGATCAATTTCCAAAAGTATCATACCTAATTGCAACACTGTCTGCAGAAGCTCTTTCCTTCTTGCTTAAACCACCTTTCTTAGACAAGGTCCTCCCCCATCTGACGTGCAGTGCCAGCCTCTGGCTCCAGGCTGGGACTTGCTGGATGGCACCTAAAAAAATAAAACAGCAATTGCTATACATTATGTTATTGTTAAGATAAAAATCAAACATTAAAAAATAAGTTGGTAAGTCAATCAGGTGTTCAAACAAAAATGATAATTACCTTATGAAGGCACCCTTGCCACCATCACCATCAATGTTAATTATTGATATCAGTTTATTTGTGAGGGTTTCAGTTTCTGTAAATAGAAAATAAGATTTAACTAAATTATGATTATGCTCAGTTTGGCATATATTCAACACATTATTTACATTACCACCAACATAATGGTAAACATGGCTAAACTTCAAAATTCAAGACTATTATTAAAAACGACAATAATGATGATTAGTTCCTGTATTAATGCATTACAATGCACATTTGTCAAACAAATTAGAGTGTGCACAGTGACATAGCCCTCATTCAAAACACACAAACACTTACAGCATGTTGAGGGCAGCAGCCATGGCTTCATGGCAACTTATTTTGTATGGAAGTGGCACACATTTGGAATATTCCAGAATGCACTCAGTGAAGCAGTCCTCACAACTCACTGCCTGCAAACAGAGAACAGAGGGAAATTAAGATTAATAAATTGCAAAATAAGCTTACACATAACGTGAAAAGACTATCACTGAAGCACTAATGCCCTCACATGCATCTTAAATAAACACATGACTTGGCACAAGTCAGGTACAACCAAATAAGGGCTATGAAATGAAGAACATAGCAAACGTTAGCATTCTAGCTGATTCTAACATGATGGTTAACAAACGGTTTTGGTTAACATTAATGCTAAAAACAGTATTTTCCTAATTAATTCCAGTTTTCAATTGGCATACAAAAGTACTGTAGTTCTTACCTTGGATATGATGACGGCAGAGTTTGTACAGCTTGCCTCAGATGCATGACAGAAAAGTGACGGTTGAAGTCACCACCAGTGGCAAGGAGTTCGTTGAAAGGTCAGTCAGGGGTGGGGGATGGGTATGCTGTGTGTGCGCATGCGCTTATCGAGAGGCAAAGCATAAGAAATCGTGGCCTGCATATTTTAGTTACATTAAAATGACTACCAAACTGATTTTGTAGAAGTGTCAAAACATAGTAGCCAAGTGGGCTATTACTACTATTATGATTAACATTATTGGTTCTCATATAGTTTGACGTCAATTTCATTTGAAGCCTTGTTCCTTAATTAAATCAACATTGGTTTATCAGTCACCCACGTTTTATAGACAAGTTACACCATGATTGATCCATTGTTACATTGGCCCACAAGGAAGCTTGTAATGTTAAAATAGTATGAAATTATAGATGCTCAACTTTAACAAGTTTAATAAGCCTTTCTTATGTGTTATGGTTTGTAGCATATAGTATGTATTTATTTTCATTATAGGCTATTGATTGAATTGTTTATTATTTCTA
>NC_063190.1:32547538-32557538 GCF_017589495.1 Alosa alosa
ACCTTCCAGAAAAAATCCAGACATCAGAGAAAGAAATTAACCCTTGGTACATATGCAATCGAACAAGTAAAAAGTTACACCTACCTTGGGCTAAAAATCAGTTCAACTGGTAATTTCAACTTGGCGTGAATGATTTGAAAGAGAAAGCAAGAAGGGCTTTCTATGCCATCAAAAAAACTATTCAATTTGACATACCCATTCGGATCTGGCTCAAAATATTTCAAACAGTTATCGAACCAATTTCATTATCTGACAGTGAAGTGTGGGGTCCTCTTATGTACAACGGTTTGAAAAAAATGGGACAAACACCCAATCGAAACCCTGCATGCAGAGTTCTGTAAAAGCATCCTCAAGGTACAGAGGAACACACCTAACAATGCATGCAGGGCTGAATTAGGCCAATACCCTTTACTAATTAAAATTGAAAAAAGAGCTATCAAATTCTTGGACATCTCAAAACAAGCGACCCCAACTCCTATTGTTATAAAGCCCTAAAAAGCCAAGAGATGAGTGTAAAAACAAGTCCCCTCATCCAGCTAGTCCTGAGACTCACACATACTAATAGTACAACTAACACAACTAATAGTCAGCCTCAGGACCTTGCCACCCTTTCTCAAACAATTCGCCCTAACCAAATTATAAATGCAGAAAAACAAAATTACTTATCATATTGGACTGAAACAACAAAAAGACAAAATAAACTTCAATGTTATTTGGCCCTAAACAGAGAGTACACTGTGGCAGACTACCTATCCACAGTCACTGATACCAGACAGAGAAAAACCTTGACCAGGTACAGGCTAAGCAATCACAGTCTGGCTATTGAGAAGGGCAGACACAGGCAAACCTGGCTGCCCAGAGAAGACAGGCTGTGCACCAATTGCAACCAAGGTGCCATAGAAACAGAGCTTCACTTCTTGGCTGAATGCTGCCAATGGAAAGACATCTGAGATCAATTCTTTCCTAAATTCAGAGAAAATGCATCCAGACCTTCACAACTTTAAGGATCTAAGTCTAAAGAATACTATTAGGCGAGGAACAAAAAAGTGCAAAGAGTCGCAGCAAGATATATAGATGCTGGCCATAAACACAGGGAGTCACTTCATCAGTGAAGCACACAAAAACTCAAATACACACACACACACTGCCGTTGCAGTAATGTATGATGCATGATGTTTTTGTTTTATGTCTTTACACACTACTACGTACATGTATGCTTTGGCAATACAAATTGTATTTTTGTCATGCCAATAAAGCTCAATTGAATTGAATTGAATTGAGAAAGAGAGAGAGAGAGAGAGAGAGAGAGAGAGAAAGCGAGAGAGAGAGAGACCTGTCTATGATTCCACATGTACAGTTGGAGCTTGGTCCTGTGAAAGCCCTTCATCACACCCCTTAAATAAAGAAAATGAGGAAGGGGCACAGCTATCATGGTGTTTATGGCAGGCTGTGTGTGTGTGTGTGTGTGTGTGTGTGTGTGTATGCTAGGTTGCTGTGTGTGTGTATCAGTGTGTGTGTGTGTGTGTGTGTGTGTGTGTGTGTGTGTGTGTGTGTGTGTGTGTGTGTGTGTATGCTAGGTTGCTGTGTGTGTGCATCAGTGTGTGTGTGTGTGTGTGTGTGTGTGTGTGTGTGTGTGTGTGTGTGTGTGTGTGTGCGTTTGTGTTTGTGTTTCTGCTCTACTCTGATGGTGTGTATGCTGGCAAGTTGAGTGCTATATACAGTGCTGGATTAGCAGAGCAGCTTGGGCCAGTTTTTCCAGCAGCTGCTAGCATCATTCCCCCGCTAAGCCAGCATCTCCCCTAGACCAAACACACACACACACCATGTGATCCTGCAGACTGGCCTGGTGCTGGTCCGGCTTTGGCCCTAATCTGGACTGGGTTTGGCCCATGGTTGGATGTCCTCAGGGGCAGCTTGTTTTCATGTCATTGGACGTCATGCAAAAGCGAGCAGGAGGAATGTACACCCAATGCAAGTAGAGGTGCTGGCCAGGAGGTCATCAGATTAAAGACAGAGTAGCCATACACTCATCTCTTTATGTATGACCAATGTTTCAGTAAACAGCCTTTATCAAGTTTGGACGTCTGGGTTGAGGCAGCCTGTTTTTATTTTCTACTGCTTATAGTGTTTGTGTGTGTGTGTGTGTGTGTGTGTGTGTGTGTGTGTGTGTGTGTGTGTGAAAGTGATAGAGAGAGAGAGAGTTCCTTTGACAGAGCTTCTGGAACATGCTAAAGCTATTGTTAGCATTAAAATAAGAGCTGCATCTAGAGCATGCTAAAGCTATTGTTAGCATCTAATCAGCGTTCAAGCCAGAGAATGCATAGCATAGAGATTTATCAAGAGCAGTTCTCTTTCTAAAGTATGCTAGAGTTACTGTTAGCATCTAATCAGCATTTTTTCCATAGCATGCTAAAGCTACTGTAAGCATGTAATGATTTCTCCAGAACAGCTTGTTGCAGGGCATCTGTCCAACAGCATGTTGAGGCTGCTGTGTAAAGTTGTTTTCACGTCTTTGTAGTCAAGGGTCTCCACAGCTGAGCAGCTATCAGCTGTCAGACACACTCTGCTCCCACTAAGAGACGCCAAGTCTGCTGTAAAGTATGTGTGTGTGTGTCTGTGTGTGAGAGAGTATGCCTGTGTGTGTGTGTGCGTGCGTCTGTCTGTGTGTGAGAGTGTTTGTGTGTGTGTTTGTGTGTGTATGTGTGTGTGCGTGTCTGTCTGTCTGTCTGTGTCTGTGTGAGAGAGTATGCTTGCATTGTGTGTGTGTGTGTGTGTGTGTGTGTGTGTGTGTTTGCGTGTGTGTGTGTGTGTGTCTGTGTGTAAGAGAGAGAGGGATATAGAGAAAGAAAATGTGTGAGAGTGTAGGCTATGTCCTATGTGTGTGTGTGTGTGTGTGAGCTTGTGGAGGTCAGGGTATATTTGGAATGAGAGGTTGACACCTGTCTGCTTCAGACGCTAGGGGCCTGAGTATGACTGAATGTGTGTCATCGCCGAAGAAGAGTGTGTTAGTGTGTGAACGTTTATCTGCAGTCTATGTGTGTGTTCTATTCATTATACAGTATCATTTTATGCCTGTGTATGTAAATGTAACCAAAGGTTTATGTACCATTTCTCGGGTCCGCGTTTGTGTGTATGTGTGTGTTTGTGTGTGTGTGTGTGTGTGTGTGTGTGTGTGTGTGTGTGTGTGTCTGTGTGTGTGTGTGTGTGTGTGTGTTGTGTGTGTGTGTGTGTGTTTGTGTGTGTGTGTTTGTGTTTGTGTGTGTGTGTGTGTGTGTGTGTGTGTGTGTGTGTGTTTGTGTGTGTGTGTGTGTGTGTGTTTGTGTGTTGTGTGTGTGTTTGTGTGTGTGTGTGTGTGTGTGTGTGTGTGTGTGTAAAAAGGTGCTTATAGCCATAGTGTTTCGTGAACAGCAGCTGCAGCCTCCTGAAATAGGGTGGCATGATGGGACGTAGGCCGTCATAAAGCTGATTGGATAACTAACGGCAGCATTAGCTTCAGACATCAACATTCATCCAGGAATTTGTGACTTTGAATGAGAATACGGAGTTGTGAAGAGTGTGCGTGTGTGTGCGTGTGTGTGTGTGTGTGTGTGTGTGAGAGAGAGAGAAAGAGAGAAAGAGAAGACAAGAAAGAGTCTCTGTGTTTGAATGTGCATGCGTGTGTGTGTCTGTGTCTGTGGTTGAGTGTGTGTGTGTGTGTGTGTGTGTGTGTGTGTGTGTGTGTGTGTGTGTGTGTGTGTGTGTGCGAGAGTATGCATGTGTCAGGCATGGTGGTGTGTTTGTGTATTTGGTGCTGACAGCACTCTTACTTGCATGCGTGGTGTCTGGACACCCCCCAAGACCAACAGAGAGTTGGGTTACGCGTCAGATGACACACGACACATAGAGACCCCCACTCTGCCTTCCGCCCCACATTCAGCTGGACCACTTACACAAGCCAGCAGACACACACACACAGAAAACACACACACACACACACACACATTCTACACATAAGTTACATTCTACGCATGATTTACATTCTACACATGTATATTTACTGTTATATGGAATGCTCAAATGCAACATGCATATATGTATTACACCAAGGAACACACCAGAAATCACCTCATATCTAATGCTCTTCAAACCACATGGATTGACTGTGCGTGTGTGTGTGTGTGTGTGTGTGTTTGTGTGCATATGTGTGTGTGTGTTTGTGTGTGTGTGTTGTAAAGGGATAGTGCAGTCTATATAGAGTCTCATTAATGGTACTGACCCTGATTCAATTAGACTTGGTCTGGGTTCATATGACAACGTTACTGCACTCTGGCTGAGGTGTGTGGGTGTGTGTGTGTGTGTGTGTGTTACACTGTCCTGACATTACATCCTGAGCGGGGAATGTGTGTGTATGTGTCTAGGGTGAAAACGTATTGTCAGCAAGTTCTCCTGTGTGTCTATGAATATGTGTGTGTGTGTTTGTGTGTGTGTGTGTGCGTGTGTGTGTGTGTGTGTGTGTGTGTTTGTGTGTGTGTGGACTGTGCCAGATCCTAGTCTAAAAGTCCCCTGACTGTAACTTGACACTCTTAGTGGCACTGACTCAACAAGGTCATAGTTTAGAGGTTGGCACTGTTACCATGGGAACATCAAAGGCATGAATCATGAATTAATGAGATTCGGTTCCACTTTATTAAATGCTGTATGAACTCTAACAACTACATAAACAAACAAGCGTTGCTATGGCATTCCCAGTGGTACAGAAAGCAACTCTGAGATAATGGCAACAAAAATGAAAACAAAAATGAAAAAAAAAGAAAAGTTGACATTTTGTATGTTGACATATTTATAATGCATGTATGAGTACAAAACTAAAGTCTGATACATTTTCATTACAACTTATCTGCATTGATTTTGAAGGTTTAAACCAGAAACAGATTGAAAGGATGTATTGCTATAACATGTATTTTGTTTATAACATGTCTTCTATATGCTGTATACATGGATTTCTATGCAAAGTCACGAAAACATAGCCTGGAAAATCCAGACCCTGTTAATCTAGAAAGATTAAGGGTGTGGCCAAGAACAATGTAATGGCCCAAATCGAGGGGCGGCAACAAGCACGCATTTGAAAATCTCACTGCACACAATTGGATAACACTAGACCATGTTTACCCTGAATGATTTTGGACTTCGACGCAATCGGATAACACTACGACCAATATTTACTGTCCTCCAACGTTGCAGCACTGTCTTTATCAGTTTAGCTGGTTCCCCGAGGATGCTAGGGGAAAAAGTAACGTGCATCATTGCTCATTGCCAGAGTGTCTTGCAGAGACAATTCCATTGTGCTCTCACGAGAACTCTGGATTTCCAGGGTAACGAAAACATGCGTGCGCAACTAAGAGGCAGAAAGCACCATAGAACAGCATAGAGCAGTGCTCTCCATGAAAAGAATAAAATAAATTTTTGTGCTGAAAACTGCACCAATTTGAAATCACGATGGTTAGAGAATGTTCAATATGTTCAATATCCCTAACAGAATGCATGTCTTCGCCAAAAATGACAAAATACGATGTTATTAACGTTTTTCATGTGACATATTCTAGGTTCTATAGCTTTGTTTACATCCAGCTGGTAGGCAAGGGACAAGTTGAACCCATTGAACATCGTTGTCTGCAGCTGCCTCTCAGTAGGCTACATCTCTGTATTTCAGCAATGTCAACATTTCAGGCATCAATAAAGGTGATGATGAAACTTTATCCCATTGTTCAATATTTGATAGCCTGTCACAGGGACGTTGTTTCGCGAAAATCGCCCTGATTTGGTGCATTGATCTGTATCGATAACGTTATGGGAGAACCTGTATGTAGCCTAATGGTAGCCTAACTTTTTTCTCTGTTCAAAACTCGGTTTACACGAAGACGATAGCCTTTCTTAGAAGCTGTGAAATTTGACCAGAAAGGAACATGTCTTCCTTCTGAAAGCTGACACAAAATCAAACAATATTTGATCATTTAACTTCAACTGAACAGCGACAGGTCTTGGTAGGCAGTAGACTCAGCAGACATTAAAACGGTAGCCTACTGTTATAGCCAGAGTCAGTCAGCATCATGTAACATTAATGGCGTTAGTCATGAATCCTGTAACATATTATATCATATAACAGCGATGGCTTATTCGAAGACGATCTGCATGGATATATAACCACCCAGAAAAAACTCAGAATGTGAGTGATAAAGTTCATTAATTGTATGAAACTTTTATTAGTTATCCATTGCAGCATCGCCTATATTAGGCTGTTATGCTAGCTCAGCCTTTAAATATGTTGTTATTTTGGTCATGTGGACTTGATTAAACGAATAAAGATAATTCATAAACTGCTTATTTCTTACATGACTGAAGCAGTAGCCTAGGTTCAACAGTGGTGTTTGAGGTTGCTGTGTTAAGTTGTTGTGTGTGATCGCTAAACAATTAGGATCAAATCAGTTTATTTTGACATACGGGGAGTTAGCCTGACCTATAACGTTAGCCTATAACACATAAGCCTATTCTGTTTTCATTTATTAGCATTTGTTGTGATTATATAATCAAATGACACTCATGATAACTTGAAATAGAAGGACAGAAGATAGGTGATTGATGTCCACAAGCACGAATTTCACGAGACAAATTAGAACAAACTGTTCAGGTAAAAATAATCTTGCCATGTTCAAAATGCTGCACTTTTTTCCCTTCATAGCCTATCTCTGGCAATTCATTTTGGATGACTGTAGATAGTAGTATTTTTAGCCCTCGTCTTCGTAGACAGTAGGCTACACCATTAGGCTATCTTGAGAATTAAAGACTTCACAGCTGCTATTGATCATCCTCTACAACCACGAGGATAGGTAGGCTAAACAGTCGTTCGTTGCCTTTTTGCTTCTTATTGTAAAACCAACTGTTAGGGCCTACACAAGTGGTCGGCATCCCGGTCAATATTTGATATTAAAATTTCAATTTTGACGCTATTTGTAACTATGTGTAGCCTATGCAACCCGACTGTTGTAGGCTTGCCTACCACTCTCTGCAGTGCCTTGCCTACCATTCTTGCCTACCACTCTAGTTGTAAACAAACGGTCACATGACATTATGACGTAGGTGCAAAACCTTAATATTAATAATGCAAATGAACGGCAAACTCTGAAATATAGTCTGAAATGAGATGTTATTATCATTAAGACAACAGGGGTATACAAAAAATTCCGATTGTAGTTACAGCAGCCGACTATTAGGTTAAGTTTATAACGTTGTGGACGGCCACCAAGCGTCTTCTGCCCCATGCATGGCTGTGCGCGCATCTAGTTTTGTTTGTAAACGGGAAACCCGTCCATAGTGTTACAAGGCTACGTTTAGACTAAGCTTATTTTTTGAAGCTGCTAGCGTCCGCTGTACATTTTAATCCTATGGGGTAGAACTTGTTTTCAAAAAAGTCCTCAGTTTTTTTTTATTTTTTTTAACGTCTGCGTTTTTTCTTCTTCTGTAGCTCAGAGTGTCTTTAAGAAAAGTTGGTAACACTTTCTATGAAGGTTGTATTTATAACGCCCTATGAATGCATTCATAATGTTTTATAAGGTGTCTATAAAGCATTGTAATGCTCATTATTACCATCTATATGTATTCACAAGTCGTCATAACCAACTTCATGATGCATTATGACAGCTAATTATGAATGATTATAATTTTAATCTGAATAATGCATTATAAATATGTCAAGATCTGCCTACTCACTTGTCAGTTTTATGATGCATCATAACTACTTTGCTTTGTTAAATGTGTATAGTGATGCATAAAGAGTTTTGACTTCTACTGTAGTCCTATATATATCTATAGCTATAAGTATATGTAATAAAGTTATAATAATTTATACATCTCCGTACAGCACAGAATTATAAACAGCTATGCTTATCATAAGTGTTATGCAGCTCTAAGTAAAGTGACAAGAATATGACCCTATTATTGACAGATATAAGTTCACTGAGTAATTAAAGGGTGCAATGAACTAAGTACCAAGTCTAGCATCTTTACGCCATATGCACAATATTATAAATTACTATGTTAATGTCATAGGTGTTATTTGTCAGCTTTAGGTAAAATAGAGCAAATGAGGTGTTGTTATAAATAGATATAAGGTTATTATAAACAAATATGAGGTACAATGAAATGAGAGCCTGGACAGTAAAGACAAAAGGAATGCATTTAGTTCACTTCATTTTCATTTAAACTAACACACATAATCAGACTGATTATTAATGCTCTGAGCACATTACACAAACACAATGAGACAGGCCAAAAAAGTGGCACGACACGATCCTGTATTTTGTGGTGGTGGTTATTATTGGAATAAAACTCACAAAGCCACTGAAATCTATCTTGGGTCATTATGAAAGATTGTTCGAATCAAAATAGACCTTTGGTTTAAATGAAAATAAAGTGAACTAAATGCATTCCTTTTGTCTTTACTGTCCAGGCTCTCATTTCATTGTAGGATAATAGGGTCATATTCTTGTCACTTTACTTAGAGCTGACAAATAACACTTATGATATTGCATAGCTGTTTATAATTGTGTGCTATAGAGAGATGTATAAATTATTATAACTTTATTACATATACTTATAGCTATAGATATATAGGACTACAGTATAAGTCAAAACTCTTTATGCATCACTATATGCATTTAACAAAGCAAAGTAGTTATGATGCATCATAAAACTGACAAGTGAGTAGGCAGATCTTGACATATTTATAATGCATTATTCAGATTAAAATTATAATCATTCATAATTAGCTGTCATAAATGCATCATGAAGTTGGTTATGACGACTTGTGAATACATATAGATGGTAATAATGAGCATTACAATGTTTTATAGACACCTTCTAAAACATTATGAATGCATTCATAGGGCGTTATAAATACAACCTTCATAGAAAGTGTTACCGAAAAGTTTAACTCCTTTGAAAAAAACGACCAATTACAAGCCGAGTAATAAGCCATTTATATTCAACAGAAATGGAGAATGCATTTCTGTAAGGATTAATATGTGATCTCTATAAAATATGCCAGGGCTGTGCCATTCTGGGAAATGCTTTGTAGGAAATGTCATATTAGTTAGCTGAGCCATTTCTATTAGACTTCACTTGTTTTGTTTTCAGACAATCAGTTTCCATGCTTTTGTTAAGTAAAGTTAACTAATTAGAGTCTACAGAGTGACTTATGACAACTTAGTTGCTATTATATGAGGCAATGTCACAGTATTAAAGTATACTAAATGTACTTAAATTTAGTTTTGTATTTTTACACCGAAGTCAACTGAGTAATACTTACCTAAAGTGTGCTAGTATTTTAAATGTACTGAGTAATGAACTTAGTATAACTTAATAGTATAGTATAACTTATTATTATAACAGATAAGTTCCTTAACTTATCTTCCAGGCAATTGGTTTCCACGTTATTATTTGTTTTAAGTGAAGTTAACTTGTCAGGTTTTGCAGTGCAGGCTAAATGCTCTCCCACTACAGCATCACTGAGTGTCCTTTCCTATCCCTCCTCTCAGTGATGTCCTGCAAGGTCAAGTGCTCATGAAGGGCTTATTAGAAAAGGCTGCCTGCTTGGGGCCGGCTGGGTAAAGAGATGAGTTCATCAGCACATCAGGATCAGCATGTTAAACACATGTGCAACGTAGGCACTTGATGCACACAGCCATAAAGATGGTTTAATACAGATTGCATGCAGAGTCAGTGGAGTGGGGAGAGAGACAGCATTCAAAGCAAGGACTGCACAACAGCTCAGTGGGTATACGCTGAGCAATGAACAGAGCTATATCAAGGATGACATTTGTTTATTTTATGTGTGTGTGTGTGTGTGTGTGTGTCTACAGGATGATACGGTGGTGTTGCAGTGCACTGCGTCCATCTTGAAGGAGCAGATCAAACTGTGTCTGTCATGCGAGGGTTTCGGCAACCGACTCTGCTTCCTAGAGACCAC
>NC_063190.1:32570038-32575038 GCF_017589495.1 Alosa alosa
GATTTTATTTTTTCCACACTCCATAAGTTCTTGCAATGAGAACCTATTTTTAACCCCCAAAACCCAAATATCCCTAACCTTTAGAACACATGCACTATATCAGCACCAATATGCATTAACTCCCCCTTAAATGGAATTAAAAGCATTTAACAATGTGGCCGAAGCCATGGATGAGTCCACTCAATCAGCTCCTCAGGTGTGGATGTAATGAAAACCACACCAATACATGCATAGGCAGTGCTGTTCATCAAGGCTTATTACTGGGTTTGTATTCAAACTCATAAGTGTTTTGGTGTGGTCCACAGTGATGCCTGCTATAGGATAAGACCAAGTGTAATCTGAGCATCAGTCTATCTCCTGAAAACTGTTAGCTAGTTAACACACACACACACACTCACACACATGTGCATACACACACACACACACACACACACACACACACACACACACACACACACACAGTCTCTCTCTGCATGGTGCCCCTGGCTCTGGGCTGTGCATCAGCATAGCTAATTCAGATCTGTAGAACCTGACCCAGCTGCTTTGATTAGCACTTCTCATTTAGAGTTGTCAGACTCCCACAGAGATTTGATGCCTGAAGGGTCAGGACGAGGGGGCTACAGGCATGATGTCATATTTAGAAGCAGGGAGGAGGTCTGGCGAGGGGCGACAGAAAAGCCTGCAAAATCAAACAGCATTGATGGCATCACCACTTAACAAACTAACCTGAACAAACTAACCTGTTGCACGGCGACATCCATGATTTACTGTCTCACCGTTAAATATATATACAGTATTTCCCAAAACCATAGTTGCCAACCAACTAAGTTGCTAACAGGCCAGCAACTATGGTTTTGAGAAACGCACCCCAGAGTAGCTGGGCCAGGTCCTACACATCTCAATTAGCCGTTTGATTAAGCTAGACAGAGCAGCTGGGCTAGGTCCTACTCATCCAAATTAGCCGTTTGATTAAGCTAGTCAGAGCAGCTGGGCTAGGTCCTACACATCTCAATTAGCCGTTTGATTAAGCTAGTCAGAGCAGCCGGGCTAGGTCCTACACATCTGAATTAGCCGCTTGATTGCTTAGTCAGAGCAGCCGGCTAGGTCCTACACATTTGAATTAGCCGCTTGATTGCTTAGTCAGAGCAGCTGGGCCAGGTCCTACACATCTCAATTAGCCGCTTGATTTAGCTAGTCAGAGCAGCTACACATTTGAATTAGCCGTTTGATTAAGCTAGTCAGAGCAGCTGGGCCAGGTCCTACACATCCCATTTAGCCGTTTGATTTAGCTAGTCAGAGCAGCTGGGCTAGATCCTACACATCCCAAATAGCCGTTTGATTAAGCTAGTCAGAGCAGCTGGGCCAGGTCCTACACATCCCAATTAGCCGTTTGATTTAGCTAGTCAGAGCAGCTACACATTTGAATTAGCTGTTTGATTAAGCTAGTCAGAGCAGCCGGGCTAGGTCCTACACATTTGAATTAGCCGTTTGATTTAGCTAGTCAGAGCAGCTGGCCAGATCCACACATCCCACCAGCCGCTTGATTAAGCTAGTCAGAGCAGCCACAGATCCACACATCCCACCAGCCGCTTGATTAAGCTAGTCAGAGCAGCTGGGCTAGGTCCTACACATCCCAATTAGCCGTGCTGATGACAACATTGAGAGCATCACCACTTACAAACTAACCTGATTCACCTGTGACATCCATGATTGATTGCCTCACTTCCTGTGTCCTGCTTCCTGTGTGCTCAGGGCGTGTCCCACGGGTGGTGGCCTCGCCCAGTCAGCACATCCTGTCGGCGGAGGACGTGGTGAGCTGCTGCCTGGATCTGAGCGTGCCCAGTATCTCATTCCGCATCAACGGGCACCCAGTGCAAGGCATGTTCGAGAACTTCAACGTGGATGGACTCTTCTTCCCCGTGGTCAGCTTCTCCGCTGGAGTCAGGTAGGAGCACGCAGAACCGGGTCAGGGAGGAACACGTAGAACCAGGTCAGGTAGGAGCATGCAGAACCAGGTCAGGTAGGAACACGTAGAACCAGGTCAGGTAGGAGCACGCAGAACCAGGTCAGGGAGGAACACGTAGAACAGAGTCAGGTAAGAATATGCAGAACCGGGTCAGAACATGCAGAGTCAAGTCATAGCACACAGAACCAATGGACTTTATAGGATCATAATAGTGCTTTTATGACATGTCGGATATTCGAAACTCCACCTCCTGAGCAAGCATCCTGCACCCCGAAGCCACCTGACCCACGCTACAATCATGCTCTCCCATCACAGCAGCCTCCGTTGCTACAACTCAACAAGAGTCAAACCTCGGTCTTATTACAAATAGGCAAAACAGTAACAGCAAATGGTAACATCCGCATTCTCATTCTAGCTCAACCAGAATAGGTTGTGGGCTAGCACTTGTGGATTCATGATTCTTCTTCCTGTGGTCACTCGTCCAGGGTGCCTCCTGTGGTCGCCATGAGATTTCCTGTTCCAGCCGCCCGGGTACGCCTCCCCGTGTTACTTAGGCAGTTCTGCTAAAGACCGCCTTTCGGCATCGAGCCCATCAAGGAGTACAAGCACGACGTCCAGGGGGTCCGGAACCTTCTGGGGCCCACACAGGCGCTCTCACACACCGCCTTCACACCATGCCCCGTGGACACCGTACAGGTACACACACACACACACACACACACACACACACACACACACACACACAAACACATTGCCTTCACACCATGCCCCGTGGACACCGTACAGGTACACACACACACACACACACACACACACACAAACACATTGCCTTCACACCATGCCCCGTGGACACCGTACAGGTACACACACACACACACACACACAGACACACACACACACACAGACACACACACACACACACACACACACACATACATTGCCTTCACACCATGTCCCGTGGACACCGTACAGGTACACACACACACACACACACACACACACACACACACACACACACACACACACATACACTACATTCACACCATGCACCGTGAACACCTTACAGGTGTACACACACACATACACACACACTGCATTCACACCATGCCCTGTGAAAACCGTAATGGTAGGTACACACACCTTCACAGACACACCCACACACACACACAGGTATGCACACAGGCACACACACTGACTCACATACATACAAACAAAGTAACATACACACACATTAAAACACACAAAACAAATGTACAGTATCCAATAAGGGTAGTATATTGAAAGTAATTGTGGTGAATAATTACTTAATATCAATCTTAGACTGGCAAACTTCAGGAAAAACTCAGGAATCAAGTTTATTCTGTTACAAGCAGAGAGGGTACAAAAAAAATGGTCTATGGTCTATGTAGCCTAGGCCTTGGCCTCTGTTGGATCACCCTCTCTCTCTTCTTCAGTTCTCCATCGTTCTAATCTTAGTCTCCCAGTGCAAGTTAATCACTTTTGTATGGTTTAAACAAAGAAGAAATGGCGCCAAAACAATCCCACCTGATTGGTTCTCCACTTGGCATCAGACACACCTACTCACACCTACTTCACACCTATCTAAATAGCATGAGGAGAGATATCTTATATATCAGAAATATCTCTTATAGAATGTTCCAAACATTCTCACAATCAAATCATTACAATCCTTGTACTGAGACTATTGCAATGATACCAAACATGAATATATTTACATTTCATGACACATGGATACATAATATCAAGGTAACATCCTTTGTCTTCTGGACCTGATAGCCCTTAGAACCAGTACATTAGCATTTCATTGGGGGAGGGGAGGGTGTCTTTGTTTTAAACCAAGAAGGGCCACATGGCCAACTGAAACTAGTCTAGAAATTAAATTATTATTAATTTTAACCGTAAAATTATTGCTATCAATATTTAGGGGTAGTGTATTTACAGGTAGTGTAATTACAGGTAGTATAATTACAGGTAGTGTAATTACAGGTAGTGTAATTACAGGTAGTATAATTGCAGGTAGTATAGTTGCAGGTAGTATCTGTATGTGTCTGCAGTGAAGCTGATCCTCTGTTACCCCCCTTGTGTCCTGCAGATTGTGTTGCCCCCTCACCTGGAGCGTATCCGGGAGAAGCTGGCGGAGAACAGCCACGAGCTGTGGGCAGTGACCCGCATCGAGCAGGGCTGGACCTACGCGCCGGTGCGCCTTCACACCACCCAACACCCAACTCCACACTGCCCACAACTCCACACCACCCAACACCCAACCCCACACTGCCCACAACTCCACACCACCCATCCCCACACCACCCACAACTCTACACCACCCAACTCCACACCACCCACAACTCCACACCACCCACAACTCCACACCACCCATCTCCACACCACTCACTACTTTACTTCTCTTCTCCTGGCCTCTATCCTCTCCTCTCTTCCCCACTCTCCTGTTCTCTCCATCTCTCCTGTCCTCTCTTCCCCACTCTCCTGTTCTCTCCATCTCTCCTGTCCTCTCTTCCCCACTCTCCTGTTCTCTCCATCTCTCCTCTCTTTTCTTCCCCACTCTCCTGTTCTCTCCATCTATCCTGTCCTCTCTTCCCCACTCTCCTGTTCTCTCCATCTCTCCTCTCCTCTTTTCACCACTCTCCTGTTCTCTCTATCTCTCCTCTTTCTCTCCTCCTTTTCCTCTGATCTCACACCCTCCTCCACTCTCAGCACAGACATCTTAATCACGCTGTCCACTTCAGCGCTCTCATCACACACTTGTTATCTCTCTCCTCTCCCCTCTTATCCTCCTCTCCTCTCCCCTTCTATCTCCTCTCATACCCCCCTCCTCTCTTCTTTTATTTTCCCCTCCTCTCCTCCCTTCTCATATCCCCCTCTCCCCTCATCTCTCTCCTCTCATTCCCTCCTCTCTTCTCCTCTCATCTTTCCTCTCATTACTTCATCTCCACTCCTCTCCTCTCATCTCTCCTCTCCTCTTTTCACCACTCTCCTGTTCTCCATCTCTCCTCCT
>NC_063190.1:32580038-32587538 GCF_017589495.1 Alosa alosa
GTGTCTCGAGTGGACGGCACGGTGGACAGCGCCCCCTGTCTGAAGATGACGCACAAGACGTTCGGCTCTCAGAACGCCAACACGGACCTGCTGTTCCTGCGCCTGAGCATGCCCATCGAGTTCCACGAGACGTTCAAGGTTCCCGCGGGCGCCACGCCGGTCACGCGCGCCCCGACCATCCCCGAGGACGAGGCGCTGGACATCGAGCCCGACTCCGAGTTCGAGCAGCTCAAGAAGTCGGCCGGTCCCAAGGAGCAGGACGAGAAGGAGAAGGAGGCGTCATGTTCAAAGAGCTGCCCGGCAACGGCAAGGAGAACGAGAAGGACACCACCACGGAGAAGAGCAAGAAGAAAGGGTGAGAGAGAGAGAGAGAGAGAGAGAGAGAGAGAGAGAGAGAGAGAGAGAGAGAGAGAGAGAGAGAGAGAGAGAGAGAGAGAGATGAACAGAGAATGTGTGAGAGAGAGAGAGATGAATAGAGAATGTGTGAGAGAGAATAGAGAGATATGAGAGAGAATGTGTGTGTTTGTGTTTGTGTTTGTGTGTTTGTGTGTGTGTGTGTGTGTGTGTGTGCCTTACGGAGTGTTGAGCACCAGTCGGTCCCACTGTATTAGGAGTGTGTGTGTGTGTGTGTGTGTGTGAGGGATACAACAACAGGGAACAGCCAGTAGAAGGGGTAAGACAGAGAGAGATAATATGTGAGTGCTGCGTTAATACAGCAGTTCCTCTCCTGACTCTCTCTCACTGTGTGTGTGTGTGTGTGTGTGTGTGTAGGTTCCTGTTCAAGGCTAAGAAGGCTGCATTCGTAACTCCTCCTCCGGTCATCACTGTGCCTCGTCTGGTGGAGGATGTGGTCCCTGATGACCGCGATGACGTCGATGTCATCCTCAACACCACAACAGTATGGCAGCACACTTCTATTGCTATTTCCATTGTGTTCACTTCATAACAGTATGGCAGCACACTTCTATTGCTATTTCCATTGTGTTCACTTCATAACAGTATGGCAGCACACTTCTATTGCTATTTCCATTGTGTTCACTTCATAACAGCTCAGTCCACATTTTGGTTTCATAACCAACTTCCCTTTTGTTCTGTTGAATTCATTTTGCTGTTTGTATTTGTGCTTGTGTACTTGTGTGTGTGTGTGTGTGTGTGTGTGTGTGTGTATGTGTGTGTGTGTGTGTGTGTGTGTTTCAGTATTACTACTCGGTGCGGGTGTTTGCGGGTCAGGAGCCCACTGGTGTGTGGGTGGGCTAGGTCCTCTGAATTACCACTGATACGATACTGCACTTGACCTCGGCAAAGGTGTATAGCGTCACCGTCACCGTGGGAGATGACAAGGGCAACATTCACGACAGGTGAGTCAGACACACACACACACACACACACACACACACACACACACACACACACACACACACAGATACACACACAGTGCCTTGCTGTTAAACACAGACACGCTTGCACAGTGCTGTGGAAAAGTCATTAAATGTGTTGTTTTTGCAATATTATAACGACCACACATATATGTATGTATGTTTTTGATATATGTATGCATGTGAAGAAACACACAAATGAGCTTCTGCTTCCAGTCTTAGGCCACCATTAGGTCTGTGGCTTCGCAATGTTGTATTCTCTCAAGGGACAAGCTGTTGACGGAGCTGGCTGGTTCTAGTTCTGGTTCTGGTTCTGGTTCTGATTCTGGTTCGGACTCATAGGTGTCGTAAGTAGGAAGGAGATGACGACACTTTGTACAATCTCAAAGACCTTATTCAGCTACGGCTGGTGGAGCTCATTGCTCAGCTCAAGTGGGAAAAGGGCAAAGGTTAAAGGTTAAAGGTTTTGTATACAAAGACACTCAAGGAGGCAAACTGAGACAGTGAATGAAGAGGGTCATTAGAGATGATGGATGTTCTCAGGATGGCCCCTCCTCTTTGTTTCAGATGGCCCCTCTCCCCTTAGCCGTCGAGATGCTTTTAAGACGACAGGGTGAGCTTTTGGGTGAACCACAGTGAAGCCAGCAGCTGGTTTTGAGACCCCTGTCATAGCTGGGTCTGTCAGCAGCCTCTGGCAGACTGGGGATACACACACACACACACACACACACACACACACACACACACACACACACACACACACACACAGACTGGGTTTGCCTGAAAGTGCTCTTGGTGGGGACAGACAGCTCCATCAACAGCTCCATCAACACCTTGCAAGAGTTGTGATTACAATGCTGCTAAAACTGCAGTTCCAATGAGACTGAAATCGGACTGGGACCAGATCAAACACTACATTTGATGTGTTTTTAATTACTGTGTGCACATTTCCTGTGTTTTTAATTACTGTGTGCACATTCCCTGTGTTTTCTGTTGATATTCTAATGAAGAGATTGACAAAATATACACCCATATGGTACAAGCAAAACATATAACGTGCGTAAGACTAAGTACTGTACTCTGCATGCACATCTCTATCTGTGCCCAGTATGAAGCGTGGTAACTGCTACATGGTGTGGGGTGGCGAGTACACACACACTCACACACATACTCACTGTCTCTCTCTCCCTCTCCCCCTCTCTCTCTGTCTCTCCCTCTCTCTGTCTCTCTCTCCAGTATGAAGCGCAGTAACTGTTACATGGTGTGGGGTGGTGAGTTTGGGAGCTCGCAGCAGACTCGCATCAGCCAGGAAGACTTCATCATCGGCTGCCTAGTGGACCTAGACACGGGCCTCATGACCTTCACAGTCAACGGGAAGGAAGTGAACGCCTTCTACCAGGTGAGTCACATGACCTTCACAGTCAACAGGAAGGAAGTGAACGCCTTCTACCAGGTGAGTCACATGACCTTCACAGCCAATGGGAAAAACATGAACACCTTCTACCAGATAAGTCCACAGCAAGGTCATGTGACCTTCACAGCCAATGGGAAAGAAGTGAACGCCTTCTACCAGGTGAGTCACATGACCTTCACAGCCAATGGGAAAAACGTGAACACCTTCTACCAGGTGAGTCCACAGCAGGGCGGCTGTGTGCTCTCACCTCCACATGAAAATGGTGTCGGCATTAGAGGCATTCTGTCTCTTCACATTGATTACACTAGCACACATTATCTACACTGCAAAATGGAATTCATTTCTATGAGAACCAGGAGGATGCACTTCTCTCCAAGTCTTCCGTTCTTTCTGTTCATTTCATTTATTGTGTGTGTGTGTGTGTGTGTGTGTGTGTGTGTGTGTGTGTGTGTGTGTGTGTGTTTCAGGTGGAGCCGAACACTAAGCTCTTCCCTGCTGTATTCTGCCTGCCTTCTAGTCAGAACATGCTGCAGATAGAACTGGGCAAACTCAAGGTCTGCATCATTCATTCATTCATTCGTTCATTCCATCATTAATTCGGGCATATCATTTATTCATTCATTCAATCGAACATATCATTCATTAATCCATCCTTCTATCCATTCATTCATGCAAATCATTGATTGATTGATTGATTGATTGATTGATTGATTGATTCATTCCCATCATTCATTGTTTTCTGTGCCCTTCTCCTCTGGCTAGTTCATGGTGTGCACTCTCACTCTCCCTCTTCCTTTAGAACATTATGCCCCTGTCTGCGGCCATGTTCCGCAGCGACCGCAAGAACCCGGTTCCTCAGTGCCCTCCGCGGCTGGACCTGCAGATGCTGACCCCGGTGATCTGGAGCCGCATGCCCAACCACTTCCTGCGGCCAGACACCGGACGGGTCAGCGAGAGGCTGGGATGGAAGGTGGAGTGCCAGGCACCGCTGACTGGGCGATGGCTCCACATATACCAGAGTAGGAGAACAGGTCTGTGTGTGTGTGTGTGTGTGTGTTTGTGTGTGTGTGTGTGTGTGTAGGCCGCGATGGCTCTACATATACCAGAGCAGAACAGGTCAGTATGTGTGTGTGTGTGTGTGTGTGTGTGTGTCATGATGGCTCTACATATACCAGAGAGGAGAACAGGTTAGTATGTGTGTGTGTGTGTGTGTGTGTGTGTGTGTGTGTGTGTGTGTGTCATGATGGCTCTACATATACCAGAGGAGAACAGGTCAGGTGTGTGTGTGTGTGTGTGTGTGTGTCATGATGGCTCTACATATACCAGAGCAGAACAGGTCAGTATGTGTGTGTGTGTGTGTGTGTCATGATGGCTCTACATATACCAGAGGAGAACAGGTTAGTGTGTGTGTGTGTGTGTGGTGTGTGTGTGTGTGTGTGTGTGTGTGTGTGTCATGATGGCTCTACATATACCAGAGGAGAACAGGTCAGTATGTGTGTGTGTGTGTGTGTGTGTGTGTGTGTGTGTGTGTGTGTGTGTGTGTGTGTGTGTGTGTGTCATGATGGCTCTACATATACCAGAGGAGAACAGGTCAGTGTGTGTGTGTGTGTGCAGTGTGTGTGTGTGTGTGTGTGTGTGTGTGTGTGTGTGTGTGTGTGTGTGTGTGTGTGTGTGTGTGTGTGTTTGTGTGTGTGTCTGTGTGAGACTACTGCATTTGAGGTCACTCTGCATGTCCCTCCGTCTCTCCTAGGTGTATCGACATCCTGGAGCTGTCGGAGCGTCTGGACCTGCTGAAGTTCCACTACCACACGCTGAAGCTGTACGGCTCGGTGTGTGCGCTAGGCAACAAACTGCTGGCGGCTCCACGCTTTCCGTAGCCATCGCGGACGAAGTCGCAGCTGATCTTTACCATCGGTGAACACCTCCACTGCCCTTCGCCCCATCCGCAGCGGCTACTACGATCTGCTCATCAGCATGCACCTGGAGTCGGCCCGCCGCAACCGCCTCATGACCAACCGCGAGTTCATCGTGCCCATGACGGACGCTTACCGCCAAGTAGCATTAACCAATGCTCTACCTCGACGCCGAAAGGCTCCACGCTGCGTCTGTCGACTGACCCTGCCTCAGGCCCAAGCTGCACTTCGCGCCCACAGGTTTCGTGGGGACCAACGCAGACCTGTACACGCTTAGTCCTGTTATACCGCTGCAGGTTAGACACACACACACACACACACACGCACACACACACACGCACACCTGTACACACTTTGTCCTGTCATATTGCTACACACAGGATACACACAAAGGATACACACAAAGGATACACACAAACACACACACACACACACACACACACACACACACACACACACTGACTGGTCTCTCTCCTCTCCCCCATCTCTCTGTAGATCCTGAAGGATAAGGCGTTGACCATGCTGACGGAGGCGGTGCAGGACGGCGTGCAGGCCATGCGTGACCCAGTAGGGGGCAGCGTAGAGTTCCACTTCGTGCCCATCCTCAAGCTCATCAGCACGCTGCTCATCATGGGGGTGTTCGAGGACGAGGACGTCAAGCACATCCTCAAGATGATCGAGCCCAACGTCTTCGGTGAGGAGGCGGAGTCTCACACCGAGGAGGCGGGGCCAGAAGGGGCTGCCCTCAAGGAGGCGGGTCCTGAGCAGAAGGAGCAAGAGGAGGCGCTGGACGAAGGGGTGGGAGAGGAAGAGGAGGAGTTGGAGGAGGAGGAAGAGGAGGAGTTAGATGTGGAGGAGGAGCCTGCGGAGGAGGAGGGAGAGGAGGGACTGGAGGAGAAGACGGACTTGGAGAAAGGGGCGGGGTCTGGGAAAGAGGCGGGGTCAGCGGAGGCGGAGACTAAAGAGGAGGACGGAGTGCATGAAGGTCTGCTGCACATGAAGCTCCCAGAGTCTGTCAAACTACAGGTACACACACACACACACACACACACACACACACACACACACACACATGAAGCCCCACAGTCCCCAAACTAAGGTCCTAGAGTCCGCCAAACTACAGGTACACACACACACACACACACACACTGCTGCACATGAAGCTCCCAGAGTCCGTCAAACTACAGGTACACACACACACACACACACACACACACACACACTGCTGCACATGAAGCTCCCAGAGTCCGTCAAACTACAGGTACACACACACACACACACACACACACTGCTGCACATGAAGCTCCCAGAGTCTGTCAAACTACAGGTACACACACACACACACACACACACACACACATGAACTGCTGCACAGAGTCCCAGAGTCTGTCAAACTACAGGTACACACACACACACACACACACACACACTGCTGCACATGAAGCTCCCAGAGTCTGTCAAACTACAGGTACACACACACACACACACACACACACTGCTGCACATGAAGCTCCCAGAGTCTGTCAAACTACAGGTACACACACACACACACACACACACACTGCTGCACATGAAGCTCCCAGAGTCTGTCAAACTACAGGTACACACACACACACACACTGCACATGAAGCTCCCAGAGTCTGTCAAACTACAGGTACACACACACACACACACACACACACACACACACAGGTACACACACACACACACACTGCTGCACATGAAGCTCCCAGAGTCTGTCAAACTACAGGTACACACACACACACACACACACACACACACACACACACACACACTGCTGCACATGAAGCTCCCAGAGTCTGTCAAACTACAGGTACACACACACACACACACACACACACACATGAAGCTCCCAGAGTCTGTCAAACTACAGGTACACACACACACACACACACACACACACATGAAGCTCCCAGAGTCTGTCAAACTACAGGTACACACACACACACACACACACTGCTGCACATGAAGCTCCCAGAGTCTGTCAAAACTACAGGTACACACACACACACACACACATGAAGCTCCCAGAGTCTGTCAAACTACAGGTACACACACACACACACACTGCTGCACATGAAGCTCCCAGAGTCTGTCAAACTACAGGTACACACACACACACACACACACACACACACACACACACACACTGCTGCACATGAAGCTCCCAGAGTCTGTCAAACTACAGGTACACACACACACACACACACACTGCTGCACATGAAGCTCCCAGAGTCTGTCAAACTACAGGTACAAACTACAGGTACACACACACACACACACACACACACACACTGCACATGAAGCTCCCAGAGTCTGTCAAACTACAGGTACACACACACACACACACACACACACACACTGCTGCACATGAAGCTCCCAGAGTCTGTCAAACTACAGGTACACACACACACACACACACACACACACACTGCACATGAAGCTCCCAGAGTCTGTCAAACTACAGGTACACACACACACACACACACACACACTGCTGCACATGAGAGTCTGTCAGAGTCTGTCAACACTGCTGCACAGGTCCCAGAGTCACACACACACACACACACACACTGCTGCACATGAAGCTCCCAGAGTCTGTCAAACCACAGGTACACACACACACACACACACACACACACACACACACTGCTGCACATGAAGCTCCCAGAGTCTGTCAAACTACAGGTACACACACACACACACACACACACACACTGCTGCACATGAAGCTCCCAGAGTCTGTCAAACTACAGGTACACACACACACACACA
>NC_063190.1:32592538-32597538 GCF_017589495.1 Alosa alosa
ATAACAGAAAGATTTAAATTGTATTCTTAAAGATTTAAAGATATTCTCATTCATGTGACGGAAAGTGCCCACAACTTTTCAAAATCAATTTGAACTTTTAACAGTTAATATTCTGTTGTTGTTTTTTATTGACCCCTTTTTATTGTTTTTTTTTTATTTTTATGACCCCTCATAGGGGACCTTAAGGAGCTAACCTTTAAAGGAATGAATAGTGTGTTAGCTGATTTCTGCTAACTTTTAAGGGAATGATTAGCATGTTAGCTGATTTCTGCTAACTTTTAAGGGAATGATTAACATGCTAGCTGATTTCTGCTAACTTTTAAGGGAATGATTAGCATGCTAGCTGTTGCCTGTGCTCTGTGTTTCCCTTGCAGAGACCCTTCAGGCGCTCATCTCCCACACCATGATCCACTGGGCCCAGGAGTCGTTCATCCAGAACCCAGAGCTGGTGCGCCTCATGTTCAGCCTGCTGCACCGGCAGTATGATGCCCTGGGCGAGCTGATCCGGGCCGTGCCCAAGGCCTACACCATCAACGTGGTGTCTGTGCAGGACACCATGGACCTTCTGGAGTGCCTCAGCCAGATCCGCTCGCTGCTCATCGTCCAGATGGGCCCGGAGGAGGAGCGGCTTATGATCCAGAGCATTGGGTCAGTACTATGCGGGAAGACAGGTGCATTAGCGGGGAGAACCAGAGCATCGGGTTGGCATTGGCAGGGAAGAAGGGTCCAGTAGGCAGGCAGTGGGGTGCTGGTAGCTCAGGAGGTTGCATCTCCTCCTGACCCTGTTGAAGAGTCCTTGAGCAAGACCCTTCAAGTCTCCAAATCCGTGGCATCAAAAACCAGATGCAGAATCAGTAAGCTTCGATCAGTAAGCTCGGTGTGCTAGTGATTAGCTTGGTATAGGTGGGTAGCACTCCACAGGGCTCGGTGTGCTAGTGATTAGCTTGGTATAGTCGGGTAACACTCCATAGGGCTGGGTGTGCTACAGTAGTGATTAGCTTGGTATAGGCGGGTAGCACTCCACAGGGCTGGGTGTGCTAGTGATTAGCTTGGTATAGGCGGGTAGCACTCCACAGGGCTGGGTGTGCTAGTGATTAGCTTGGTATAGGTGGGTAGCACTCCACAGGGCTGGGTGTGCTAGTGATTAGCTTGGTATAGTCGGGTAGCACTCCACAGGGCTCGGTGTGCTAGTGATTAGCTTGGTATAGGCGGGTAGCACTCCACAGGGCTCGGTGTGCTAGTGATTAGCTTGGTATAGGCGGATAGCACTCAAAGCTCAAATGGTCTTCCCCAGTATTGAATTCTTTGTATTCCACTTCTCTTTCAGCACTGAAAAAACTCTTTTAGCTATTTTCACTATCTCATTCTGAATTTTACATAAAACAAAACAAATCTAAGACATCCATGGATTGGGTTCCCGGCAGAGGACCAGGTGTGACGTGTAACTCCTCTCTCTCTCTCTGCAGGAACATCATGAGCAATAAGGTGTTCTATCAGCACCCCAACCTGATGAGAGCGCTGGGCATGCACGAGACCGTCATGGAGGTCATGGTCAACGTGCTAGGAGGAGGGGACTCCAAGGTAGAGCACACACTCCCTCATTTGGCTAATCAGAGCAGACAATGCTGACATGATGTGCTATTTAAGCTAGCGAGGGACAGGGTTCCTCATTAAGTGCTAGTTATGCTAGAGTGGAACAGTGTTCCTCATTAAGTGCTAGGTATGCTAGAGTGGGACAGTGTCCCTCATTAAGTGCTAGGTATGCTAGAGTGGGACAGTGTCCCTCATTAAGTGCTAGGTATGCTAGAGTGGGACAGTGTTCCTCATTATGTGCTAGGTATGCTAGAGTGGGACAGTGTTCCTCATTAAGTGCTAGTTATGCTGGTGCTAGGTATGCTAGAGTGGGGCAGTGTTCCTCATTAAGTGCTAGGTATGCTAGAGTGGGACAGTGTTCCTCATTATGTTCTGCTAGTTATGCTGGAGAGGGAAAGTATTCTCCTGTTAGCATGTGTTAGCAAGGGACAGTAGTATTCATGATCCCATTAAGCTGTCCACTAGAGGTCTGCATGGGATTTTCCATTATTGCAGTTTATTGTTGTGTTCCGGTGGTGATGGTGTTTGTGTCCATTTGCAGGAGATCCGTTTTCCTCGCATGGTGACGAACTGCTGTCGCTTCCTGTGCTACTTCTGTCGGATCAGCCGTCAGAACCAGCGCTCCATGTTCGACCACCTCAGCTACCTGCTGCAGAACAGCGGCATCGGCCTGGGTGGGTGGACACCTCTTCAGACGCATGCTTTCACGAAACTGCAGACTCTCCAGAATACGCTTTCTAGAGTATATGATGGATATAAGATGGATCGAGACACATATTTTCAGTCGCTACCACTAAAAGCGTGTTGGTTACAGAGGAAGGGTTGGTGGCTTTTTAAAGTGTCTGTCTGTGTGGTTGCCGTTCCAGGTGTGCGTGGGTCTACTCCTCTAGACGTGGCGGCCTCCTCCTGCATCGACAACAACGAGCTGGCATTGGCCCTGCAGGAGCAGGACCTGGAGATGGTCAGACCATAGTACCATAGTCTGACTAGTTTAAACTGTTTAAACATGAAGCATGTCAGACATCTATTCTCAGCTCTCCTTATCTAAACATGAAACATGATCTAAGATGATCAGACAGCTTTGCTGGGCCCCCGCTATCTAAACATGAAACATGACCTAAGCTACAAGTAAAAGTACAACAGTCAGATGTCTACTTAAGTAAAAGTACTGAAGTACTTGTTTTTAAAAGTGCTTGAGTGTCAAGAGTACAAGAGTAGCCTACATTTTCTAAATATTGCATTACTACTGCCACAGTGCTTACATTTATGTACAGAAACGTCCTACATGGAGTTATGAAAAATGTTAATGTTAATACCATGGAGAATGTAAAATGAATTGGAAGTAAAATCAAGTCATTTTCATCTTTTTACCATGTTGCCAGCGATGGGCAGTATTTCTAATACATGTATTTAAAATACGTATTTCAAATACAAAATACTATTTTGTAATTGAAACACTTGAAGCAAAAACTATCATTAACTTTTTCAGAAAATTGAAATAGTCTTGCGAGGTGGGGCCACAGATTAGACACATTCCCGGGATGGACCTGCTGCGTCTTCATTCATTGTTTCGTCCATGGTTTCGTCTCTTATCTAAATCTGACCATGGAGTTGACTTTGGCGGAAAGCTGAAGGTGATTGCTAATAGGCTGTCCCAATCAGTGGCGCTTGCACAATCCAATCATGTTTGAGAGGGAAACAACAAATTGAGGGTTTCTGAGATTTTTCTTTTTTCCTTTTTTAGAAGTAGTAACGGGTACTCACGGCTATGGATAGAAATGTAGTGGAGTAAAGAGTATAATATTTGCCTCTCAAATGTACTTGAGTAAAGTCATGAGTACTCCCCAAAAATGATACTCGAGTAAAGTACAGATCCCTCAAAATTGTACTCAAGTACTGTACTCAAGTAAATGTACTCCATTACTGTCCGGCTCTGCCAAACCCACGCCCTTGTACTGTCCTACTGATTCTGACTCCTGTGAGGTTCCCCTGCCCTACTGGACTGGTAGAGTTGTAGCTCATCAGATTCAGCAGACTATGAAACAGAGAAGGCAGGGTTTTGGAGCTAAACATGTGTGTTAGTTAACATGTTTTTTTTGTAAGGTATCCAATTTAAGTTAGAGGCCGTAGGTTACGCTGATTCTATAACAGCTAGTGGAGTGCCTAAAACCCCCCTTAGCTGTTGTAGAATCAGCGTAACCTACGGCCTTGAGTGGCTTATTGCTTTTCTAAAACTGTTACTATAAATACCTGGCAAAGTTTCATAAAGTAAAGGTACAGCAACTAGAAATATAACAAGTTATTGCTAGATAATCATTCTTCTGCCAAGAAATATATTTCCTCTATCTGAATGGTTGCCAAGCAACATCGAGACGCAGCTACTTTAACTTTTGTATCAAGTTGTGGTAGCGCAGTAATACAGAACGGAATGCGGTCAAGGTGTACAGTATGTTTGTGCTGGATTTTACAATGGCATCGAACGTGATTCAGCCAATCACAATCAAGGACCGGAACTATCAGTTTTAGAAAGATAAATAGATACTGGTAGATGGATAGTTTATTGATCCCCAAGGGGAAATTCAAGCATTCAAGATATAGCATTTAATGTGGTGTTTAATAGGGCATGTTATGCAGTATAGAGTTGAGTTTGCTCTCACTGCAGGGATGTAGTCATGGTTAATAGGGCATGTTATGCAGTATAGAGTTGAGTGCGCTCTCACTG
Source organism: Alosa alosa (assembly GCF_017589495.1). Lineage (NCBI taxonomy): Eukaryota > Metazoa > Chordata > Actinopteri > Clupeiformes > Clupeidae > Alosa > Alosa alosa. Next base: position 32,596,854 of record NC_063190.1, read on the forward strand.
CAGGGATGTAGTCATGGTTAATAGGGCATGTTATGCAGTATAGAGTTGAGTGTGCTCTCACTGCAGGGATGGTTAATAGGGCATGTTATGCAGTATAGAGTTGAGTGTGCTCTCACTGCAGGGATGGTTAATGGGGCATGTTATGCAGTATAGAGTTGAGTGTGCTCTCACTGCAGGGATGGTTAATAGGGCATGTTATGCAGTATAGAGTTGAGTGCGCTCTCACTGCAGGGATGGTTAATAGGGCATGTTATGCAGTATAGAGTTGAGTGTGCTGGCCCTCCTCTCTGCCTCCTCTCGTTGCATGTGTGCTATTTAAAGTAGTGTTTAATAGGGTGTTATGCTGGATAGAGTGTTGCTGACTGTGCCACCTCTCCCTCTCTCTACCAATCTCTTTCTCTCTCTATCCCTCTCTCTCATCCCCTCCATCTCCCTCTCACCCTCCCTCCTTCTCCCTCTCTCATCCTATTCTCTCTCTGTCCTCCTCTCCCTCCGTCTCCCTCTCCCTCCTCCTCTCTCTCTCCTCCTCTCCCTCCCTCCCTCTCTCTCCCTCTCTCCACAGGTGGTGAAGTACCTGGCTGGCTGTGGGCTGCAGAGCTGTCCCATGCTGCTGGCCAAAGGCTACCCAGACATCGGCTGGAACCCCTGTGGAGGAGAGAAGTACCTGGACTTCCTGCGCTTCGCT
>NC_063190.1:32602538-32605038 GCF_017589495.1 Alosa alosa
CAAACACACACACACACACACACACACACACACACACACACACACACACACACACACACACACACACACACACACAGTAATCTTTGAGTCGCTTGTGCAGAAGGTACGATATCTCACTCTCACACACCCTCACATCCCTCTGTAGCTACACACACACACACACACACACACACACACACACACACACACACACACAGACACACACACACATTCACACACACACACACACAGACACACACACTCACACACACACACGCGCACGCACACACTCACACACACAGTCATCTCCGAGTCGCTTAGCCATAAGGTACGCTATCTCAGTCTCACACACAGCACATATCCACACATCCCTCTGTAGCTGTCTGCGAGGCCTGCTAAGGCTCTCATTTCTTATTGTGATCGTTGGGTCTTTACATATCACAGTGCTTTTGTGGGGGGCAGATAGAGTCCAGTCAGTCAGTGAGACTTAGTGATTTACAACACTATGGAAATGAGTCTGCACAGCCATTTCATTTGACATCTCATTTATTCTCATACATTTTTTTAATAAAATGTATGTTTAAAGGGACACCAGGCAAGCCTGAGTGCTTTTTCTCTACGAAGCTCCCCCTAACGTCTGTAGTCTGTATGTGTCGATACGTGTGCGAGCCCTCGCTCGGTCTGAAGCTCTTTTCCTTTTCCTTTGCGTCTTCCGTCAAGGGGTTTTCGCTGCTTCTTCGTCGGCTCTGCCATTATACACACGTTTGCAACAATCTCTAGCATTTCGTTAGCCTGCCTCTGTTCTGGGGATGCAGGATGTAAACTGATCCTGCTTCTCGAGATGTCTGAGACTTTGTGAGACTGAAGGTCGGCAGGTACGATACACCGAACTTGCAAGCGGCATATTCTTCCTTCCTCTCTCTCTCTCTCTTCTACTTACGAAGATGATTAATTAACACAAAAACTTTGCCTTGGTGTCCCTTTAAAATAATAATAAAGCGAGCGAAAAAAACAAGTACTATGTATTATTCATATACAATATTACAACTCTTGTATTGCCCTCTCTTATACTGTAGAAAGGCAACACTGGTCAGTGTACGTTAGTGAGTGTCCATCTCCCTCCCTGTAGAAATTTGACTCGGAGCTGTTCAAGATTGCCATGCCATGCATCTGTGCCATCGCGGGTGCCATCCCCCCGGACTACGTAGATGCTAGCTACTCCTCCAAGACAGAGAAGAAGGCGTCCGTCGACGCAGAGGGCAACTTTGACCCCAAACCCGTGGAGACCACCAAGTGAGAGCCTCTGGGGGGGCAAATGGGGGTGGGAGGGTATGGGACTTTACACTGTTACACAGTACACACTTACAGGCTATATGTTAGTATGGGACTCACACAGTACACACACACAGGCTATATGTTAGTATGGGACTTACACAGTACACACTTACAGGCTATATGTTAGTATGGGACTCACACAGTACACACACACAGGCTATATGTTAGTATGGGACTTACACAGTACACACTTACAGGCTATATGTTAGTATGGGACTCACACAGTACACACACACAGGCTATATGTTAGTATGGGACTTACACAGTACACACTTACAGGCTATATGTTAGTATGGGACTTACACAGTACACACTTACAGGCTATATGTTATTATGGGACTTACACACACACTTACAGGCTATACGTTAGTATGGGACTTACACAGTACACACTTACAGGCTATACGTTAGTATGGGACTTACACAGTACACACTTACAGGCTATACGTTAGTATGGGACTTACACAGTACACACTTACAGGCTATATGTTAGTATGGGACTTACACAGTACACACTTACAGGCTGTTAGTATGGGACTCAACCAGTACACACACACACAGGCTATATGTTAGTATGGGACTCACACAGTACACACACACAGGCTATATGTTAGTCATTCAGCTATATGTTAGAGGGTATACAGTATGTTAGTCGTTCAGCCATGACTCATCACTCTGGCCTGTCCCACAAGACACACCCAAGGTCAGTGTTCTGTGCCCCTGTTTGCCCTGAGCGGTTGTCCATCTGCTGTTCTCCGTAGCACCATCATCCCTGAGCGGCTGGATGTGTTCATCAATCGCTACGCAGAGTACACGCACGACAGATGGGCCTTTGAGAAGGTGACCCAGCAGCAGAGCAATGCAATGCATGCTGGGAGCTGAAGCATGCTGCGTGTCACTTTAAGATGATGATCTGTCAATCATCCTATGACTCTCAAATAATGCCGTCTTTAACCTTCTCTCTCTGCAGATTCAGAATAATTGGACCTATGGAGAAATTCTAGATGAAAATACCAAGACCCACCCAATGCTCAGACCCTACAAGACCTTCTCAGAGAAGGTGTGTGGCTCACACACACACAAACACACACACACACACACACACACTTGTCAGGGGTTCTCACTCACTCACACACACCCTTTTGATGGCATGTGTCTATGGTCTCATACACATTATGGACATGTT
>NC_063190.1:32612538-32625038 GCF_017589495.1 Alosa alosa
GTGCTGCTGACGACATCGAGAAGATGGTGGAGAACCTCAAGCTAGGAAAGGTCTCCAAGGGCAACCAGGTCAGAGGTCACTGGGGTATTCCACTTGTTAGGAGCTCAGCATACACATTATGAATGTGCCATAGGAAAATAACTACGTAGGCATCCAATGGGAATTGTCTTATTGGCCTACTTAGGGCACGATCAGACAGGGGGAGGTTTGCCACATGTAAAATGCCAGGTGCAATGTTTTGATAAAAATGTGAATGACAGAAGCCTCTCGGCAGGTTGAACTTTTCAATTTGAAAACCACTCAGGGGTCTCTGCAAAACCGTGAGACACAGTAGGTGCACAACACGTCAGACACAGTAGGTGCACAACACGTGACGCACTTGCAGCCTGTCTGATCGCAAAATGCTCACTGCCAATACAAAACTACAGTAGAAAACAGCAGCCTGTCTGATCGCACCCCTTAAGGCCCATTCACACCAAGAGCGATACTTGATAACTATAAATAAATATTGTTCGTTAATATGAATGGCAGCGTTCACATAAACTATAGCGATAGCGACATGAAGAGCGATATGCAGGGATCCCTTTCAGAGGCGATTTTTCAGAGCGATAAAAGCTAATAATAATCAGAACCTAATAGCTAATAGCCAATCAATTTTAACTTCTGTCACATTCATCCACACAAGGAGAGACTTTGTGTGAACGTTTTTATCGTTATGGTAATAGTTATCGTTATCATTCTTGGTGTGAATAGGCCTTTACTCAGAGATTATAGATTCTATTCTGTTCTGTTCTGTTGTGTTCTGTTCTGTTCTGTTCTGTTCTGTTCTGCTGTGTTCTGTTCTGTTCTGTTCATTTCTGTTCCGTTCCGTTCTGTTCTGTTCTGTTCTGTTTTGTTCTGTTCTGTTCTGCTGTGTTCTGTTCTGTTCTGCTGTGTTCTGTTTTGTTCTGTTCTGCTGTGCTCTGTTCTGTTGTGTTCTATTCTATTGTATTTTGTGTCTCTAGCCAGTGAAGGGCGTGTCTCAGAACATCAACTACACCACGGTGGCCCTCCTGCCGGTCCTCACCTCTCTGTTTGACCACATCGCCCAGTCCCAGTTTGGAGATGATGTCATACGTGAGTGAGAAAAGCGTGCTGAGAGACACTCTCCAGTGAACCAGTGAACCTGCACTCACTTGTATTCACTTACTAGTCATTTGGTGTGTGGAACAATAACCTTTTCACAACACCAGCACCCCCCATCTCTCTCTCTCCCACTCTCTCCCTCTCTCTCCCACTCTCTCCCTCTCTCTCTCTCTCTCTCTCTCTCCCCTCTCTCTCTCTCTCTCTCTCTCTCTCTCTCCCTCTCTCTCTCTCTTTCTCTTTTCTCCAGTGGATGATCTGCAGATGTCCTGCTATCGCCTCATGTGCAGTATGTACTGCTGTGGCACAATCAAGACTCCCCATGTTGGGGAGGTCAGTGAGCGTGTGTGTGTGTGTGTGTGTGTGTGAGGAGAGAGAGAGAGAGAGAGAGAGAGGGGCATTAGATTTAGTGGTGTGTGTGTGGTTTACAGTCTTGACCTGTATGTGTGTGTGTTTTTTAGATGTGAAACTGGCCAGCTCTGGGGGAGTGTTTAGGTCACCTGGCGTCAGCCATTGCCGTGGCGTGCCCAGGAGCCCACACCTGAGCGAGTATAGCGCCTTCTCCGTGTACCACAAGACCCCAGCGAGATCAGTAAGCCAGTGTTTTTCAACATTTTTTGTGCCATGGCACGCACGACACTAAATTTCAAATAATACACAGATATGGCCTTATTATGGCTTCTATGAAAGACCTGCTCAATAAAACAAGCGCCCTCTGTTCCATTTGTAGGTGACTATATCTAATTTAATTGTTGTTATGAACTGGATATCTTGATGATTCTGTGAATACTGGATATGGGGCCCCCGTTGCACAATGCCTGCATACCACATATAGTGCAATCATACAATCAATGAGAGCATGTAGTTATAAATTCTTTGATGCAACAGTTGCTTTTCTGGACCAGTGTATGGAAACATATGTGTAGCTTTTCATTGTCAAATGAGAATGCAATCTGCAATATGCAATTCAAAAAAACATTACATTATGCAATTGCCAATTCATTATGCAATTTAATATTGCAATTTGCAATAATTTCAACAAATTGTATTTTTAATCTGCAAAAGTGACAATGCAATCCTAAAATCAATTTGAATAATTCTGGTTAAAAAATAGAATAAACATGGATTGAATTGCATTCCATTTTGCCATGGTACTTTGGTCTCAAAATTCAAATGGCAATTCATTTTGCATTTCAATTTTCAATATTCAGTTTCATCATTTAACTGTCAATTCGTTTTGCAATTTAATATTCAAAAGTGCAATGTAGGATTGCATTTTTGAAAACATATTTGTAAAACTGACAATTACCAACCTGAAAACATTTTGGATTATTTTGGGCAAAACGTTTTGCCATCGTTTTGAAAGCATTTTATTCAAATGGAAAGAAATAAGCCCCGTGATTGCATTTGCACTTTGCCCAGCTCTTTTGTGTTGCAAGGTATATACGGCACACCTGATGATCTCTCCACGGCACACACACCAGTGTGCCCGGCACAGTGGTTGAAAAACACTACCCAGTAAGCCTTCTCTCTCTCTCTCCCTCTCTCTCTCTTTCTCTTTTCTCCAGTGGATGATCTGCAGATGTCCTGCTATCGCCTCATGTGCAGTATGTACTGCTGTGGCACAATCAAGACTCCCCATGTTGAGAGGTCAGTGAACGTGTGTGTGTGTGTGTGTGTGTGAGAGAGAGAGAGAGAGAGAGAGAGAGAGGGGCATTAGATTTAGTGGTGTGTGTGTGTAGTTACAGTCTTGACCTGTATGTGTGTGTGTTTCGTGTAGGCTTCGGCCAGCTCTGGGGGAGTGTTTAGGTCACCTGGCGTCAGCCATGCCCGTGGCGTACTTGGAGCCACACCTGAACGAGTACAACGCCTTCTCCGTGTACACCACCAAGACCCCCCGCGAGAGATCCAGTAAGCCAGTGTTTTTCAACATTTTTTGTGCCATGGCACACTTTTGACACTAAATTTCAAATAATACACAGATATGGCCTTATTATGGCTTCTATGAAAGACCTGCTCAATAAAACAAAAGCCTCTGTTCCATTTGTAGGTGACTATATCTAATTTAATTGTTGTTATGAACTGGATATGTGATGATTCTGTGAATACTGGATATGGGGCCCCCGTTGTACAATGCCTGCATACCACATATAGTGCAATCATACAATCAATGAGAGCATGTAGTTATAAATTCTTTGATGCAACAGTTGCTTTTCTGGACCAGTGTATGGAAGCATATGTGTAGCTTTATTCAAATGAGAATGCAATCTGCAATATGCAATTCAAAAAAACATTACATTATGCAATTGCCAATTCATTATGCAATTTAATATTGCAATTTGCAATAATTTCCAACAAATTGTATTTTAATCTGCAAAGTGACAATGCAATCCTAAAATCAATTTGAATAATTCTGGTTAAAAAATAGAATAAACATGGATTGAATTGCATTCCATTTTGCCATGGTATTTTGGTCTCAAAAATTCAAATGGCACCATTTTGCATTTCAATTTTCAATATTCAGTTTTCATCATTTAACTGTCAATTCGTTTTGCAATTTAATATTCAAAGTGCAATGTAGGATTGCATTTTGAAAACATATTTGGCAAAACTGACAATGCCAACCTGAAAACATTTTGGATTATTTTGGGCAAAACGTTTTGCCATCGTTTTGAGGCATTTTATTCAAATGGAAAAGAAATAGCGCCCCCCGTGATTGCATTGCACTTTGCCACGCTCTTTGTGTTGCAAAATTTTCTGCGGCACACCTGATGATCTCTCACGGCACACCAGTGTGCCCCGGCACAGTGGTTGAAAAACACTGCAGTAAGCCTTCTCTCTCCCTCTCCCTCTCTCTCTCTTTGTCTCTCTCCCTCCCTCTCTCTGTCTCTCCTCTCTCTCTCTCTCTCTCTCTCTCTCTCTCTCTCTTCTCTCTCTCTCTCTCTCTCTTCAATTTCAATTATTATTGTAACAGGTACTGTGCAGCAGCTAGTTATAGACAACTTCTGAGCTCTCCTTACAAGAATGGGAGCTATAATAATCAAAATTGAACGTAAACATTGAAAATGTAGATTTCTGACTACTTACTGCCCCCCCCTCCCAGTTTTGGGTCTGCCCAGTGAGGTGCAGGAGCTGTGTCCAGACATCCCGGAGCTGGACATCCTCCTGAAAGAGATCGGCGAGCTGGCGGAGTCCGGCGCCCGCTACACAGAGATGCCCCACGTCATCGAGATCACGCTGCCCATGCTGTGCAACTACCTGCCCCGCTGGTGGGAGCGTGGGCCAGAGAACTTTCCGGAACAGGAGGGTCAGCTATGCACCGAGGTCACCTCTGACCAACTCAACCAGCTGCTGGGCAGCATCATGAAGATCGTGGTCAACAACCTGGGCATCGACGAGGCCTCCTGGATGAAGAGACTTGCAGGTGAGCTGAAGAGATGTTATTACTGGTCAGTGAGCTGAACTCACAGCTGAACTGAGAGATGTTATTACTGGTCAGTGAGCCAAACTCACAGCTGAACTGAGAGATGTTATTACTGGTCAGTGAGCCGAACTCACAGCTGAACTGAGAGATGTTATTACTGGTCAGTGAGCCAAACTCACAGCTGAACTGAGAGATGTTACTGGTCAGTGAGCCAAACTCAGAGGTGGACAGTGCTGAGAGATGCTATACTGGCCGATGTACCATACTAACTTTGGTCAGTGCTGAGACAGGTGTGATATTGTGCCAGATCACTTTGGTCAGTGCTGAGACAGGTGTGATATTGTGCCAGATCACTTTGGTCAGTGCTGAGACAGGTGAGATATTGTGCCAGATCACTTTGGTCAGTGCTGAGACAGGTGAGATATTGTGCCAGATCACTTTGGTCAGTGCTGAGACAGGTGAGATATTGTGCCAGATCTGCTTATCAGTGCAGGCACCATAGAGTACTAGTCTTTGTGTACACTGTCTTATCCCCCTACTCCTCCCTAGTGTTCTCCCAGCCCATCGTGAGCCGGGCGAAGCCCGAGATGCTGAAGTCGCACTTCATCCCCACCATGGAGAAGCTGAAGAAGCGCACGGCCAAGGTGGTGGCGGAGGAGGACAAGTTACGGCTGGAGGGCAAGTCTGAGGGCGACGAGGAGGAGGGCACCATCCGTGACGAGTTCGCCGTGCTCTGCAGGGACCTGTACGCCCTCTACCCGCTGCTCATCCGCTACGTGGACAACAACAGGTAGCGCACACATACCACACACATGCACACAGATGCACTTTTATGCACACATGCACACATGCACACACACACACACATGAAGAAGCACGCCAAGGTGGTATGAGGAGGACAAGCCACGCTGGAGGGGCAAGTCTGAGGGCTTAATTTATGAGAGGGCACCATCCGTGACGAGTTCGCCGTGCTCTGCAGGGACCTGTACGCCCTCTACCCGCTGCTCATCCGCTACGTGGACAACAACAGGTAGCGCACACATACACACACATGCACACAGATACACACGCACACATGCACACAGATACACACACACATACACGCACACATGCACACATGCACAAACGCCTACACGCACACATGCACACTGATACACACACACCTACACGCACACATGCACACACACACACACACACACACGCACACATGCACACATGCACACACACCTACACGCACACATGCACACAGATGCTGAAGTCGCGAGACTTCATCCCATCCCCCATGGAGAAGCTGAAGAAGAAGCGCACGGGCCTACACGCACACATGCACACTGATACACACACACCTACACGCACACATGCACACAGATACACACAAACCTACACGCACACATGCACACACACACACACACACATGCATACATGCACACACACCTACACGCACACATGCACACACATGCACACATGCACACACACCTACACGCACACATGCACACAGATACACACAAACCTATGCACACACGCACACACACACACACACACACACACACGCACACATGCACACACGCGTACATGCACACAGGGCATTGGTTGTCAGTTGAGGTCATGGGTCGGTAGGGATTTTTTTTTTTCCAGTGGCAGCAAAGAATAGGTAGGAAATCAGTCCCTCCAGGTTTTTGCAAGGATTTTTCAAAAAAATTGCGATGGAAGTTGCAGTGTTTTTAGCTGTTTCTTGCGGAGAAGTTGCGGGAGGAAGTGCGAATTGCAAAAATAGTTGTTTTTTTTTAATTGAGGGCAATTAAGGTTAGTAAGACCAAAATCACACTGATCATCTTGATGCTTATTAAAAAGGATAAGTAAAGGTAAATAGTAAGGATTACAGAAAATCAAAGTAGGCCTACTTTATTTGCGTAAATGCTTTGACTGGGGTAATTCACAAAGCAGTATAACCTTTCATAGAACTGTCCAAAAAAGACAGTCACCTAAAGAGATGGCATCATGTCATATGTTTCAATACATTCATATATTTTGCAATTCATATTAAGCTCATATCTTTTTAATAATTCATAGTCTGTGGCCTGCATAATTACTAATAGCCAAGTAAGTATCTACTAATTTCATATTGATTTAAACTATTTGACTACACTTCTCTTTAATGTTATTATATTGGTGGTGTACGTCTAATTGACTGCCTGCCCCTTTAACGTGAGAGTAGCCTAATTACATTTCTGAGTGGATTGGAAGGCTTGCATCTCACTGTGTTCGGCTACGAGTGTAAATCACTTTTTGCATAGTGCATTACGATATGTGGATGCAATTGGGAATGTCTTCTATGTCATTAGTTAAAATAAATGTTAGAAAACAACTCGAATGAAATCATTCTTGGATCATAGAAGAGGCATTCCTTTTTTTTAATAATTTCTATGATTTTGGTAGCACTCCTCAAACAAAGCCCACAAGCTAGCAAACATGACATAAGCTAAAGGGACATCTCCAGGTAAACGTTTGCCAATGGGTTGCATAGCCTTTTCAAATGTCAGTAAACCAAGTAGACCTTAATTAACTTACTTTCATAGCCTAGGTAGGTTAGCAACACCAGGTTGAGAGATGCAAGTAAGCAGATCATTAATGTTAGCCTTCTATTTATTGTCATCAACTGTCAACTGCAGAGGAACGAACGTGTTATAGGGCAGTCTTTGGTGTCTGCAGAAGTAAGTGTGGCATCTGGCTCAATATTCTGCGCAAGAGACTATTGTGGTAGGTGAATTTTCACGGGGAAACTATGATTATTGGTCAAATTTGCGAAAAAGCGTGTTTGGACAAAATTGCGAGGTCGCCCAGAAAATCGGTGTTTGGACAAAATTGCGAGGTCGCCCAGAATTCGCTGGGATTTGCTGAATTTGCGTTGTGATAGAGGGACTGATTGTAACAGAAAGATGAATTGAAGATGATATTAATATCGTGGCGGGTGATTCCGACTGTTACTTCACGTTCACATTAATTTGTCTACTGTGCATCAGAGCTGTGCATCAGCGATTACGTTTTCGCCACCTACTGGCAGGTAGGCCTATTCAGAACATAACAAATAGCCTAGTAGTAAATCGGTGCCTTGGTAAGTGACGAAAACAATTGTCTTCGTGAACAGCTGTGCACTAGGCTACTTAATTTGTTAGCTTTTTAAAAAGAGAGAATTCGCTCATCCCTATACATAATGCAAGGGGTAATTAATGTAATTATAGTTCGCCTTTTATTTGTGGATTTATTTAATGTAGCCTAGACTATTTAATGTTATTTCTTCCCCAAGTTCATAAATTAAATAATTGGTTGGCACATAAATTGACAGGGTCGGTCGGAAACCGGAACCCAAGATTTTTTTTTTATGCCCAGATATGCACACACCTACACGCACACATGCACACAAGACACACACACCTACACGCACACACACACACACATGCACACACACACAAACACACACATGCACACATGCACACACACACGAACGAACACACACACACACACACACACACACACACACACACACACACACACTAAACACTGTAACTAAACATGGGCTTATGTACATAATCTCTATATGTGGATATCTCTTTGTGTTTGTGTATGTGTGTATATTTGTTTGTTTGTTTGTGTGTGTGTGTGTTGTTGTTTGTGTGTGTATGTGTGCGTGCGTGCGTGTCTGCGTGTGTTGTGTGTGTGAGTGCGTGCGTGTGTGTTGTGTGTGTGTGTGTGTGTGTGTGTGTTCGTGTGCGTGTGTGTGTTCCAGAGCTCGCTGGCTGACATGTCCTGATCCAGATGCAGAGGAGTTGTTCCGTATGGTTGGGGAGGTCTTCATATACTGGTCCAAGTCCCACGTGAGAAACAACCTCTACGCTCTCTCTCTCTCTCTCTCTCTCTCTCTCTCTCTCTCTCTCTCTCTCTCTCTCTCTCTCTCTCTCTCTCTATATATATATATATATATATATATATATATATATATATATATATAGAGAGATATAATATCTCTCTCTCTCTCTCTCTCTCTATATATATATATATATATATATATATATATATATATATATATATATATATATAATATATCTCTATCTCTCTATCTGTCTGTCTGTCTCTCTCTATCTGTCTGTCTCCTCAGCTCAGTCTGTGCAGGTCTCTCGCTCTGTCTGTCTGTCTGTCTGTCAGTTCTTATGTGTCGGTCTTAATGCTTACATGCTGTTTACTCTGTTTCATTAGTATATTGTTACTTGCCTGATCTTCTTCTCCTCTGGCCCTTCTCTCTCTCTCTCTCTCTCTCTCCGCCTCTTCATCTCCCCCTACTGGACGGTTTTATTCTGTTGTTTTTATTCTTCCTGTCTGATTCCGGTCTCTCCTCTGTAGAATTTCAAGCGAGAGGAACAGAACTTTGTGGTCATGAATGAGATCAACAACATGTCCTTCCTGACCGCAGACAGCAAGAGTAAAATGAGCAAGGTGAGCTTTCACACACACACACACACACACTGTTGAAGACTGGCATTCCATTTTGGGTCCATTGCATGAGCTCCATCTGTCTGTCTCTTAGTTCATCTGATGAGTAGTTGTAACATAGTAGTCTATAACAACACACCACAATCATATGATTCTAATAACATCCGTAACAACACGTTTACAACCGCGCTTGTATGTTTCACTCCCTATGTCAGCAGGTCATACGAGCTCTGTCATCACATTAACTCTGCATGTGTCACGCAGTCCCACTAACATGGACCATCACCAGTTCTTCCCCATCTCACCACATTGTCCTGTTTGCTGGACAGCCGCCATGTTTATAAGTGACCTGTATTCTGCTGGGCCAGTTCTCTGCATCAGAATCCACCACCATCTTGCATGTGGCACATATGCCTTAGATCGGACCCAGGAATGCTGCGCAACACACATTTAACAGCTAATGTCTCTGTCTCTATCTGTCACATTTCACACTGTCATGTTTATGTCACATTTTACACTGTCATGTTTATGTCACATTTCACACTGTCATGTTTATGTCTCTCTGTAACATTTCACAGTGTCAATGTTTATGTCTCCACCTGGACTAACATCATAATTGATTCATGTTAAAAGTTGTTATGATGATGTAACTACTTGCCAACTCTGTTAGCACTTGTTATTGCATGTCAATGAACTGTGTTTGTGCCATTGCCATGGTGTCATTTTAACCACTGTCCTGGCGATTTATAATTATGCAATTATTACAATTATTATTCATGATTTATTATAACATTATCTAACATCTCATGTCCACCCCATACCCTATATGCAACAGCTCTCGGATTAGTCAAACCTAGATATACTGGAATAGGCTCAGCTCTGATCTGGCTCTGATCCGGCTCTGATCCGGCTCTGATCTGGTTTGCTGTGTATGTAGAGACCAGCACAGGGAGGAGAGGGCAGTTTGACTCTTTACAGGTAACGTCCAGGTAAAGCACAGCTGCAATCAGGGACCAGCCACTGCCCACGCCACGTGTGTGGAGCATCCTCTCCTCCCTGCCCACTGTCCACACTGTCCACTGTGTGTGTGTGTGTGTGTGTGTGTGTGTGTGTGTGTGTGTGTGTGTGTGTGTGTGTGTGTGTTTTGATTATGTGTTTTGCATATCTTAATTTTAAGCTAGAATAATGAGTGTATATGTGTGTGTGTGTATGACTGTGTATGGGTGTGTGAGAGTAATGAGTGTGTGTGTTTGCGCTCTCTACAGTGTTAATATCCCTGACGTGTGTGTGTGTGTGTGTGTGTGTGTGTGTGTGTGTGTGTGTGTGTTTATTCCTCTCGGACTCCGGACGTGGCCGGTGTGTAGGCTGGGGACACAGAGGTTAGAATCTGTCTCTGCACGAACAAACAATCGAACGAACGAACGAACGAACGAATGAACAACTGCTGCCAACCGCATGGCACCCACTTAGGGGGGCTTTTCATCAAACCCCCCCCAACACACTGGCATGCACGCACACACACACCTACACACACACACACACACACACACGTACGCAAGCACGCACGCACACACATATATGTACGCACGCACACACACACACACACACACACACACACACACACACACCACAGACATGTATGCACATTCATAAACACATACACCCAACTGTGCACAAATCTTCATAGATGTGCACATAGCTACTCATGCACATAGTTAGCAACATTGCATACCATTACTGTGCATTGACCTTTGACCTTTCATACAACACATCTTTAGATTGCTCCACTGCTCCTAATTCATAAACCTGGACCTATGCAAGCACATAGTCTCTCTCTGTCTCAGAGACAGACACACACGTTCACTCTCACACACACATATACATGCACGCACGCACACCCTCACACACACACACACTCATACACACACACACTCATACACACACACACACACACACACACACACACACACACCCCACCCACTCAAATGACCAGTGGACCCCTGTGTCCTGCCAGCGTGTGTGTGTGGGGGAGTCTGGTGTTGTTTGATGAAAGAACTCTGCTGTAGAGCGGAGACTCATGGCCCTGGCCCCCCCTCCCCACAGACCTTCAGAGCTCTCCGTTTCAGGGTGGGGGGGTCACGAGCCATCAGCCTTCCCAGCTGTTTGCCTTAGTGACTGTAGATGGTTTGATGGTTGGATGGCTGGGTGGGGACTCTCTGGGTCATGTGATGTGTTTCGGGTAGATTCCTGCCTTTTATTCATGTTTTGTTTTGTTTTGTTGTTTTGGCTTTTTTTTTGTTGTTGTTTGTGAGACATTGGTGAGCTGCTGAGGTGGTGAGTGTGTTGGATGACTTTTCAAGGTGGTGTGCAATGCCCCTCCCCGCCACCATGGGGGGCCCTTGCAATTCATCCTGTGCGTTTGTGATATCACCCCCTCCTCCTCCTACTGTTTGCAGACTGGTTAGTGTTCTCTGCTGCTCAGCCTTCCTCCTGGTGTGCACAGGTCACATATGGCCCAGCCCGAGCAGGCTTGTCTGTCCGTCTGTGTTAATGCAGAGCATCAGGTGCTAGGATGATCTTCTCATCAGTGAGGTCTACCAGGTGATATGAAGGTCACAGTTGGCAGGATGTGTTTTCAAAGTGCAGTTGGCTTAACCTGACTCTCGCCAGATGAATTTTGTTTCGCCTAGCTCCACTCATCCATCTGGGATCAATCCATTGGAGTGGTGCTTCAGAAGGCTGGGCCTTATTAAAAAATCCTTGCATAAGATTGGATAAGCCACTTGTCCGTCATCTATTGACGTGCTACTTCAACCACTCACATCGAAGCCAATTCGTGACGCTGAGAACAGTCTCACAGTCGCTTCTATGCTACGTCACATCTATGAAACTCCCGCCCTGCGTCCTGATTGGCTCTACCATACAATCTGGTGCTGAAATCACTCTCAATGGAACCGATCCCAGATGGATGTGAGTGGAGCTAGGCGGAGCTAGGCGGAACGAAATTCCTCTGGCGAGAGTCAGGTTACAGTTGGCTACCTACTGTAGGGGAACCTGCTGCAGTGCATGACTTAAGAGGCAGAAGAGGCCCTTGGTGTGAAGAGGACAACAACATGAGTTTGACCATCAGACAACCCTACAAACAAGCAAACAAAACAATCAAGTTCCCCATAGGGACACAAGAAATGTCTCTAGAAGTTTCCTAAGTAGGATAGAATGCATATCCATGAAAATGACACTCAATCTGTCAGCGTGACAAATTGTGTGTCTTCCTCAAGCCCTTGTAGTGGACTCCTCAAATGCTCTAAGTGCTGTATGCTATGAATCCCTGAGCATCTCTCCTCAGTGTGTCTTCCTCAGGGCCTGGACCCCTCATATGCTCTAAGTGCTGTATGCTATGAATCCTTGAGAATCTCTCTTCAGCGTGTCTTCCTCAAGGCCTTGTAGTGGACTCCTCAAATGCTCTCAG
>NC_063190.1:32637538-32640038 GCF_017589495.1 Alosa alosa
ATTTATCGCGATAAAGACACATTGACACACACACGCGATACCCATCACATTACGCACACACGCGCCATAGTGCAGATACGTGAAGAGCTAATTGAATATCGGCACAATACCCCATCTCTATCTTCTCTCTCTCTCACACAAACACATGCACATACACATGTACACTATTACCAAACCAGACTCTAAAATGTTAGGGGTCTATACACAGGTGGCCTTTATGTCCTGTAGCTGTTTAATTTGGGGAAAACGAGGCGCACCATTTTGTGAAAATGCTATTAGTTTTAATTTAATCAACACAGTCCTCAATGATCAGAAACTATTGCAGCTAGTTTCACCCTGCTGTGATAAATAAAAACACATTTGTAAAAAAAAGACTAATAGCATGTGTTAGATTTTTGGCCAGACATTGTTACTGTATGTAAGGGATAATTTAGATGACAAACCCACAACATTCTTCATGATTAGTTTGAGATGTAGGGAGAATGTACACAAATAGGGCCTACTATAAACTACTAAGCACTGCACAACACTGATGCTGCAGACTGAATATTTCAAGTATTTATTTCAATACTTACATTTCTTACCATAATCAGTTACAGTAATCAACCAATAATGTAATCAAAGAAACAAATAAAATCTGTAGACAAATAAAAAAAATTACTGCATGTACATACACTTTGACTCTGAAGAAAAACTAGTGTAAAAAAGCTGCTGCCTTTATAGTACACCCTGAGTGCTGCGCTTTCAAATTAGCACGGTAAACTTCCACAACTGGTGGATGTGGATTATCCAATCTGTTCATTAGTGTGACTGGCTAGGCAATCCGGGGCTTTGTAATGACAAGGAAGTAACCCCTGCAATCCTTATCTGTGTCTAAGGTGTGAAAAATGTGTGTAGAGTTTTTACAAATCACTGTGTGTAATGTTTTGCAAAAAGGGTGAAGCAGACATTGTGTGTATGCTGTGCAAATCTGTGGAGGTGTTTTACCTTTGGAGTAGAAATTTTGCAAATTGTGTGAAATTTTATTTTAGTGTGTAAACAATCGAAAAACTGTAATATATGTCTGGTCGTGTGTGTGTGTGTGTGTGTGTGTGTGTGTGTGATAGGAGAGACAGGCTGTATGGTGTCCACCACCTGAACCGGGCATCTCTATATTGAATGGGGCAACGCTGAAGTCCAACAGGTGAGTGTGTCTCAATAGGGAGTCCTTGTTTCTCACACACCCTGATGATACCAATTAATCATGAATCATCTGATGACACTGACACACACCTGATGAGTGTGTGTGTGTGTGTGTGTGTATGTGTGTGTGTGTGTGCATCCTGTGTGTATGTGTGTATCCCAGTGTGTGTGTGTGTGTGTGTGTGTGCCTGTGTGTGTGTCCCAGTGTGTGTGTGAAAATGCTGTGTGTGTATCCTGTGTGTGTGTGATAAAATCTGAGACCTGAAGGATAAGATCTGGTTTCTTTGTCAGCATGAGATCCACCATGGTCACCCGCAGGAGACCCAGTGTCTCAACACGGCTGTCCTGTTCAACATTAAACCCTATTCATATATCCTGATGTAATACTGTGTGTGTGTGTGTGTGTGTGTGTGTGTGTGTGTGTGTGTGTGTGTGTTTTCATCCTTGTGTGTGTGTGTGTGTGTGTGTGTGTGGGTGTGTGTGTGTGTGTGTGTGTGTGTGTTTCATCCCTGTGTGTGTGTGTGTTTCATCCCTGTGTGTGTGTGTGTGTGTGTGTGTGTGTGTGTGTGTATGTGTGTGCGTGCGTGTGTGTGTGTGCATCCCTGTGTGCGTGTGTGTATTTGTGTGTTTTTATGATTGTGTGTGCATGTGTATGTGTGTGTATGCAGTGTCTTAGATCTGAATGCTTTTGAGAGGCAGAACAAAGCTGAGGGTCTTGGAATGGTTTCAGAAGAAGGCACAAGTAAGTAACCCTCCACACCCAACCAACCTATACAAACACGCACACCTCCACAGCAATCAACTTTACTACACACACACACACACACACACATATAAACACAAGTGAGCCCCATGTACAAAGGCCGCTGTGTACACACCCTTTAGGTTTTACGGTCATTCCGGTGCTAATAGAGATGCTAAAGAGCAGGTTGTTGATGTCAAATGTCTCTGCAGCTGAAAGGAGTAATCATTAATGAGATGTGTTTTAATATCTACCATGGACACTCCAGCCTCCATGTGGACAGCCCTGTTGTTGTCTCGGTAACCTCCAGAGTGAGATCATTCTGTGCTAACCCCCACTGCCCCCTAGTGCTGTTTTATGGTACTGTGCTGTAATTCTACTGTGCTCTACTGAGTGTGTTCATAGACACTGGGAATGGGTGATGATGTCTCATCGAGGGTTATTGATTGTTAATGATGTTCATCGAGGCTGATGATTGGTTAATGTTTGTCACGTGATGATGGAGAAGTGTGTCACATGACCGTGATTCATTTACCTTCACCCAGATCTTGAACTGCATCTTATCACCTCTCCTCT
>NC_063190.1:32645038-32652538 GCF_017589495.1 Alosa alosa
ATATGCACAACACACACACACTAGTTTAGGGGCTGAATGCCTAGCATGACTCAGGCCAAACCTGTACTCATTTGGGGACTTTAAGATACTTAATGCTCTGCGACTCTATGACAAAGAATAAATATATGATTGCCCAACTGTTTACTGAAGGCAAAAGCAAAACATCACATTTTTTGTATTTTTTTTCCATACTTTCTTTTACTGTAAATTCTCGCTTTTAGTGTGTTTTGAAGTCTGCTATCTTACCTCTGCAGTGTTGTTTTGTAATTTACGAACCAAACCTCTTATTTCCATTTGGTCTGTGCAGGGTAAAGTACGTATCCTCTCTCCTCTCTCTCTTCACATGGTTGGCTTTCCTTCAGTGTGCTCTCCATGCTTCTCAGTAGCCCTCATATAAGGCTCTCTCTTGCAATCTCCATGGCAACCATATATTTGATCTATCTTTACAAAAACAACAATTTATTCAGTATATCAAAATGTGTAGACAATAAAAATCTAACTCCATCTGAAATAGGTTTGTGGCTAGTTTTGTAGTGTTTTAGTGTGGCCAGAGCTTTTTAATAAAGGAATATGGCAGTGATTAATGCGTCCCCCTCTGGGACTTGTGTAAGTGGTGTAGTGCATGTTTAACAGTGGCCAAAGAGACAGCCTTATATGGAGCATTTAACCTCCCTTTGGGGTAACACACACCTAAACCGTCATCTGACCAACAACCTGTGTGTCCGTCTAACACAGAGCGGCCTGACTCTCACACTCTCACCTAACGCCATCTGAGTGAGTGTGTTTGTGTGTGTGTGTGTGTGTGTGTGTGTATTGGTGTGTGAGTGTGTGTGTGTGTGTGTGTGTGTGTGTGTGTGTGTGTGTGTGAGAGAGAGAGAGAGAGAGAGAGAGAGGGAGAGTGTGTGTATGTGTGTGTGGCTGTGTGTGTTTTCTAGCAGTCTGGTGTTGCCCTCTGTCTAATTCCAATTAAACACACGCTAGTCCCACCACACATACCATGGTGTGTGTGTGTGTGTGTGTGTGTGTGTGTGTGTGTGTGTGTGTGTGTGTGTGAATTGATCACCAGTTGTTTAACATGAAATTAAATGTCATCAAAGACATCTAAGAAAGTTAATATGTATTGATTAGAAAGTTAATATGTATTGACAGAATATTTTTAGCACACATCCTCTATGCTAAATCTACATACCTTTAAAAAGTGATATGAAAACATAATTGGTATTCACTGATGCTGTCCGTCAGACTTTGGTCAACATATTAGTTTCATTTGACCAGCCCTTCTCTTAGAGGTGTTATGATCTCACAGTGGAGCGTGCATTTGTCACAAATTGTGGTACAGTGCCTGTGTGTGTGTGTGTGTGTGTGTGTGTGTGTGTGTGCATGTCTTTGTCTTTGTGGGATGTGTGTGTGTGTGTGTGTGTGCGTGCGTGCCCTGTTTTACAGGACTCCAGTCAGATTGGTCTTCTAAAGGAGCTGCTAGATCTTCAGAAAGACATGGTGGTGATGCTTCTCTCTCTGCTGGAGGGTGAGTCTCATCTTAAATTAAATTTTTGAATAATAATGATGATATTGAATGTATATTTTTGTAAGTACTGTCCTGTCCTCTCCTGGTTGGCATGGGAACGGGACCATTTTTGAATAATAATGATGATATTGAATGTATATTTTTGTAAATAATGTCCTGTCCTCTCCTGGTTGGCATGTGTTAGGGAACGTTGTGAACGGCACCATTGCGCGTCAGATGGTGGACATGTTAGTGGAGTCGTCCAGCAATGTGGAGATGATCCTCAAGTTCTTCGATATGTTCCTCAAGCTGAAGGACATCGTGGCGTCGGACGCGTTCCGCGACTATGTGACGGACCCACGGGGGCTTATCTCCAAGAAGGACTTCCAGAAGGCCATGGACAGCCAGAAGCAGTACACGCCCTCCGAGATCCAGTTCCTCCTCTCCTGCTCCGAGGCCGACGAGAACGACATGATCAACTTCGAGGAGTTCGCCAACCGCTTCCAAGAGCCGGCCAAGGACATCGGCTTCAACATCGCCGTGCTGCTGACCAACCTGTCGGAGCACGTGCCACACGACGCCCGGCTGAAGAACTTCCTGGAGCAGGCGGAGAGCGTGATCAACTACTTCCGCCCGTTCCTGGGCCGCATCGAGATCATGGGCGCCAGCCGCAAGATCGAGCGCATCTACTTCGAGATCAGCGAGGTCAACCGCAACCAGTGGGAGATGCCGCAGGTCAAGGAGTCCAAGCGGCAGTTCATCTTCGACGTGGTCAACGAGGGGGGCGAGAGCGAGAAGATGGAGCTCTTCGTCAACTTCTGCGAGGACACCATCTTCGAGATGAACATCGCCTCGCAGATCTCGGAGCAGGACGAGGGCGGGGCCGAGGAGGAGGACGACGAGCCGGAGGGCGGAGCCGAGGGAGGGGCCGAGGAGGGAGGTGGGGAGGACGGCCAATCGGAATCCAGCCTCGCCTTCGCCGATTTCAACAGCGCCTTTCAACTTCCTGGGCATGTTCACGCTCAGCAGTTCCCGCGCGCAGTACCGGGCGCCATGCAAGATGACGCTGAAGGAGATGGTGGTGGGCTTGGCCACGTTCGTGTGGATGGTCGTCACGGGCGTGCTGCTCTTCGTCTTCGGCGTGTGCAAGGGCTTCCTGCTGCTGCTGTGGCAGACGCTGTTCGGCGGCGGTCTGGTGGAAGGCGCCAAAAACATCACGGTGACGGAGATCCTGGCCAGCATGCCGACCCCACGCGAGGACGAGGTGCACGGCGACGGGCGGGAGGCCAGCCGCAAGGAGGTTGAGGCGGGGCACGAGCGAATGCATGGACCAGGGCGCGGAGAGGAGGAGGAGGAGGACAGCCAGACCTAGGATCCAAACGATCCCGGCATAGATACCCCGGGCCGGAGATATGGGCCAATACCGAGATCCCGTGGAGATCTTAACGCCAGAGGGCCCAACCGCCGATGAAAATACGGCGATGATCCCCACCGCCAATCCAGATCCAGGCCTGCGCGCGTGCGTACGATGCGCGCGGCGTGCGCGTGCGTGCGCACGCGCGTGTGCGTGCGTGCGCATGCGCGTACGATGCGTGCGTGCGCAACGAGCGTGCGCGCGTGCGTGTGATGAGCGCGTGCGTACGTGCAACGAGCGTGCGTGCGCAACGAGCGTGCGCAACGATGCGTGCGTGCGTGCGTGCGGCAATTATCCTCCCGATGCGCGGCGTGAGTTAGCGTGAGCTAATGTGATGCACGTGGGGTCTATGCGCAAGCGCTGATAGCGTGGCTAGTGCGTATGTGACGAGTTAGTGTGTGTGTAAGTCTCTCTACTTTTGAGTTATTGATGATTTAAATTGGACTTCCCTATTACCTTAATTTGGTGTTGGAATGTCATTCATCTTCTCCTCTGGCATCTGATTGGTAGGGATCAGGAGAGGAGGCGGGACCTGAGCAGCAGCCCCCTGCCGTAGAGGAGCCGCCCCCTGAGCCAGAGAAAGCTGAGTGAGTTAAGCCACTCCCCCTCATTACACTAATTACATATTCAAACTCCTCCCACTAATCACATATGTCCCCTCCCCCCAGCACTGAGAATGGGGAGAAGGCTCAGAAGGAGGCGGACGCTAAGGCCCAGGAGGAGAAGAAGGAGGAGGAGCCAAAGGTGGAGAAGGCGGCCAAGGCCAAGAAGGAGGCACCGGCAAGCAAGCACAGAGGCTTCGACCTCTGGACCGAGCTGGACGTGCAGAGGAGCAAATTTATGGTGGGTCACTCCAGCTGGGGTGACATCAACATGGACGCCTCAGCAGCTTTGGCATATAACTTTAAACAAACCCAACAGAGCTCAGCTGTGTAAAACACTAATACTCCATACCTGTAGGGGGAGTAGAACTCAGCTGTGTAAAATACTAATACTCCATACCTGTAGGGGGCGCCCAGTAGCAAAAAAAAAAAAAAAAAAAAGCATTGGGAAAAAAAAACACAGAGCTAATGCCAAGGACTGGTAACCAAGGAATGATGCACAAAGGAATCTTTGAAGATACAATAACACAAGGCATGAGTAGCAGGAACATGTATGATAATAAATCAAGCATATATATATGCCATTATGCTCTAGTAAGGTATGTTGACCTTGAGGTCCATGCCATAGTGACCGTGTGTGTGAGTGTGTGACCATTCCTCTCTGTTCTCTACAGAATTACCTCTCCCGGAACTTCTACAACCTGCGCTTCCTGGCTCTCTTCATCTCATTCGCTCTCAACTTCATTCTGCTCTTCTACAAGGTCACTTTCAGAGTGTCTTTCTCTCTCTGTGTGTGTGTGTGTGTGTGTGTGTGTGTGTGTGTGTGAACTTCTCCTCCAACTTTTTTTTTAACAAACTGTATCTTCAGCAAGATCTGGAAATCTTCTGGAAATCTGTAAAACAAACTGTGTTTCACCTGTGTGTGTGTGTGTGTGTGTGTGTGTGTGCAGGTGTCAGACACGCCTCCATATGAAGACGATGATGTGGAGGGCTCCGGCGTGTTCGAGGGTTCGGGGCTGTTTGAGGGGTCCGGCATGTTTGAGGGGTCAGGCCTGTTTGAAGGGTCAGGCCTGTTCGAGGGCTCTGGTGAGGAGATGGAGGGCTCTGGTCTTGGAGGGGACGAGGAGGACGAGGAGGAGGGACCAGTCTACTTCTTCCTGGAGGAGAGCACGGGCTACATGCAGCCCAGCATGACCTTCCTGGCCACCGTACACACCATCATCTCCTTCCTGTGCATCATCGGATACAACTGCCTCAAGGTCAGGCTCAACATACAACTGCCTCAAGGTCACGCTCAATAACAGCCATTACACTGATACAACTGCCTCAAGTTCACACACAACAACAGCCGTTACACTGATACAACTGCCTCAAGGTCGCTACAACAACAGGCTAGCAATTGATA
Organism: Alosa alosa; assembly: GCF_017589495.1. Classification (NCBI taxonomy): domain Eukaryota; kingdom Metazoa; phylum Chordata; class Actinopteri; order Clupeiformes; family Clupeidae; genus Alosa; species Alosa alosa. The sequence goes on from NC_063190.1 coordinate 32,649,964, forward strand.
CAAATTGGGCTTGTTATATAATGGGCTACAAAGCAGTTATAACTGGCCTATAGCAGGCTGTAAGACTGATACAACAAGGATACAAGGAAGTTTGTCACATGCATATAGTTACTGGATGTAAGAAATGCAGTGAAATTATGTCTCAGGTCAATCTGGTGCATTTATGGGGCAAAAGCAGCAGAAGGGCCTTATAGATCACGGCGCCGTACCGCATGTTGGGGGAGATTGATTGGGGGGGCACCAAACAGCGACAACCCAAGATAAACAGGCAAAAAAAAACCCCCATTGGCCGAAGAAACCCTGGGCAGATCCACCTCTCATGGGCCAACCCAACCGCCAGCGGGTCCCGGTGTGTGTTTGGGGGGGGACAGGAGACGGATAAAAGGCCGCGTACATGTGGGGAGAGGGCAGTGTGCAACAGGCGCTGAGAAATTCCCATGAGACAACGTGCCGTGTATGTAGGGAGGGGGGGGGTGGGCAGTGCACTGCAAGTATGGTGAAGGGACACCACCACTTGCGGTACATAACCGTACGCTGATGTACGTGAGTGATGATAAGAAGATGTGTGTGTAGACGTGATGATGTTTACCGGATCCGTGCGTAAGCGCGTGCGCAGGTAAAGCTGTGCGCCGTTAGCATGCAGATGACATGCGCTGAAAGATCCCGAAAATCAACGTGCTGTAAAGCAGCGCGTTAGAGATGATGCTTACTGTAGCAAAGTTGAAAAATGTATGTGGAGGTGTGATGACGCAAGTGTGTGTGTTTTTTGTGTGTGCTGGGGATGGGGGAGGGGGCAGAAAAGGTTATGCAATCATGACATGGGTAGATAGATGGAGAGAAACCAAAAATAATAAATAAAAGTCTTTGGAGATGCAAAAGCTGGAGAAAGTCAGATATGTGTGTGTGTGTGTGTGTCAAGTTGATGTCAGCGGTAGGAATAATCTATTGTTAGGATGAGAAGAGTCCTTCAGAATCTTTTGGGCTCTTAGGAGTACTCTTCTGGAATAGATATCTGTGCCATAAATAACCTGTAACATAAATAACTGGCTACACCACTAAACTGTTACACTGTTATAATTGTGTTATAACCCATCTCTCAGTAACTGTTATAACTGTGTTATAACCCATCTCTAAATAACAGTGATGGCTCTATAAAACTGTGCTGTAATAGTGTTATACTGTTATAACTGTGTTATAACTCATCTTTGAGGTAACTGTTATAACCATGTTATAACCTATCTCTGAGTTACAGTGATAGTTTAGAACACTGTTATTACGCTACCACTGAGCTTTTCAATACAGTTCCGCGCGCATTTGTAAATGCCTTCTCTCTGTGTGCTGCCTGAGCGTGTGTGTGTGTGTGTGTGTGTGTGTGTGTGTGTGTGTGTGTGTGTGTGTGTGTATAGATCCCTCTGGTGATTTTTAAGCGGGAGAAGGAGCTAGCGAGAAAGCTTGAGTTTGACGGCCTCTACATCACAGAGCAGCCAGAGGATGATGACATCAAAGGCCAGTGGGACCGACTGCTCAACACCAGTAAGGCACAAGCACAATCCACAATACAGGCGCACACACACACTACCATCGCCCTAATACAGTGGGACCGACTATGCTCAACACCCGTAAGGCACACACACACACGCTCCTAATACAGTGGGACCGACTGGTGCTCAACACTCCGTAAGGCACACACACACACACACACTCCTAATACAGTGGGACCGACTGGTGCTCAACACTCCGTAAGGCACACACACACACACACACACACACACACAGCTCCCTAATGCAATTGGGACTGGTGCTCCAGCACTCCGGTAAGGCACACACACACACACGCAAAACACGCTCCCTGGCCACAGTGGGACCGACTGGTGCTCAACACTCCGTACATGCTCCTAATACATGTCCTGATGAAGTTCATGAGTCATTGTTCTGACATCCACAGGTCTTTCCCCAAGAACTACTGGGACAAGTTTGTCAAACGGAAGGTACTGTTTCTATTGAGCAGGAGTGTGTGTGTGTGTGTGTGTGTGTGTGTGTGTGTGTGTAGATGATGGATAACTACAGAGACATCTATGGCTGTAATGATGATGGTGTGTGTGTGTGTGTGTGTTTGTGTGTGTGTGTGTGTGTAGATGATGGATAACTACAGAGACATCTATGGCTGTAATGATGATGGTGTGTGTGTGTGTGTGTGTGTGCAGGTGCTGGGTAACTACAGAAACATCTATGGCTGTAATGATAATGGTGTGTGTGTGTGTGTGTGTGTGCAGGTGCTGGATAAGTACGGGGACATTTACGGCCGTGAGCGCATTGCAGAGCTGCTGGGGATGGACCTGGCCTCTCTGGACGTCAGCAAGCAGCAGAATCAGGACAAGAAGGCCGAGGAACCCGACACCTCCATGTTCACCTGGTACACACCTGCTCACAACACACCTCTATGCATAGACACACCTGTCTCATTATAACACACCTGTCTCACTGTGCCATGCATGTCTGCTGATAATACCCCTGAGTGTTTAGAACACATCAGTCACCTTATAAACCACCTGTTTCACTAACACACTTAGGGGGA
>NC_063190.1:32660038-32702538 GCF_017589495.1 Alosa alosa
CCACTAGTCAGAATTGTTCCTCAGCAACTTTGAATTTTAACCGTTATGCATTCTAAGCACATTAATATAGAATAAAATGCGGTCTCAGCCGTGCTTTATCGGGAAAATATACGACGGCATCTAACGTGATTCAACCAATCATAATCAAGGACCGGAACTATCCGTTTTATAAATACTTTGCAGTGGTGATTATATAGATTTAACAGACGTTGGAAAGGCCTTTTAATGTGAATGGAACATTCTGCAGCACTCTGAAGAGCTGTGTAATAAAGCAGGGCCTGTTTGATATGTCAGTGCATAGTCTCGTCCAGTGTCATTTAAGCTCACACTATAATTAGGTTGCATCATTGCTGCATGCAAGCATTAGAGCAGCTCCATGATAAGAAACATGTGCACACACATACACACATACACACTCACACACACACACACACACACACACACCTACAAGCTCTGTAGTATGAGACGAGGATTTGCTTTGGTTAAATGCACATTCTGGTTCATTGATTCAAGCAGCATTATGCAGAAGACAACAAGAGTCAAACTTAGAAAGGTCAGACAGACACACACACACACACACACACACACACACACACACACAAAGTGGTACTTCCTGTTAAAATTGCAGTTCAAATCCAATATAAAGTAGGGTAAAAATCAATGTACCTAAAACATGAATTTAACAAATATATTTACATGGAAAAGAATTGCACCTAACATACACACACACATATATTCTCCCTGAGTTTTTTTTTTAAGTATTTTTTTGGCCTTTTTACACCTTTAATGACAGGACAGTGGAGAATGACAGGACAGTGGAGAGTGACAGGACAGTGGAGAATGACAGGAAGTGAATGGGAGAGAGAGTAGGGGTGGGATCAGGAAAAGGACCACGGGCTGAATCGAACCCGGTCAGCCGGGCGTGACAGTGCAGGTGCCCCAGCCAGTTGCGCCACAGCTGGGGCCAATATTCTCCCTGAGTTAACAGATAGGTAAGTACTTTGACGAGTTTGTAGGTTAGGGCAGAGATGGAGGCTGTATGGGGTGTGGTTATGGGGTGTGGTCAGGGTGGAGTTGGAGGTTGTTTGGGGTGTGGTCAGGGTGGAGTTGGAGGTTGTTTGGGTCAGGGTGGAGTTGGAGGTTGTTTGGGGTGTGGTCAGGGTGGAGTTGGAGGTTGCTGATCCAATTCCTCATGATATTTGGGGCATGTTCAGCAGGATCGGCAGATTGGGGATGTTTGGAGCATGTTCACAGTAGCCAGTCTGTGACAGGTTGGGGCGTGTTCAGCAGGATCCATCCGTTGAAGAGGTGGAGCTGTGGGGCAGTGTGGAGAAGGAGGTGGAGGAGGAGGTGGTGGAGGAGGAGGAGGTGGAGGAGGAGGAGAGAGATACCCCACTGTCGCTCTCCACACTGGACTGCCCCACTAGCCGGTACTCCCGCACCGCGTACGGCCGCTCCGTAAACGTGGGCTTGAAGCCCTCCTGCAGCTCTTTGGAGATGCGCAGCCACTTCTGTAACAGTAGAGAGGGGACGTTCAAGAGGCACGGCGTGACACTGGTGCCCCAGTGCAGAAAAGGCTACGCTTAGCATCCACACACACATGTAAACATCCACTCCCATCGTGGCACATTAGATTAATCCACTGCTATTCAGTTACTCACTCATAGAGCACCAACAGCACATGCCATTATCTAAATGCTCCATGCAGACCCTAGAGCCTGAAAACCCCCTGCATCACCATTGAGCAGCAGCAAGCAGTTCTACTATTAGACTCTGAGGAACTAAACTCTTGTTGGGTGGTGTATAGTAAGTATAAGTATATATACTCTTTTGATCCCATGAGGGAGATTTGGTCTCTGCATTTATCCCAATCCGTGAATTAGTGAAACACACTCAGTGAACACACACTAATCCCGACACAGTGAGCTGCCTGCTACAGCGGCGCTCGGGGAGCAGTGAGGGGTTAGGTGCCTTGCTCAAGGGCACTTCAGCCATTCCTACTGGTCGGGGTTCGAACCGGCAACAGCGCTCCGGTTACAAGTCCGGAGCGCTAACCAGTAGGCCACGGCTGCCCCAACGCTGTGTGTTTATAAATGTATGCATGTAAATGCATCAGCAGAACCTTTCCGGTCTGAAAGATGACTTAGCATTAGGAACACTAGTTTCTAGTAATCAGTCAGTGTGTAGCCTAACACAGTGTGAGGGTGGAGTCAGTGTGTAGCCTATCACAATGTGAGGGTGGAGTCAGGAGTCAGTGTGAAGCCTATCACAGCGTGAGGGTGGAGTCAGGAGTCAGTGTGTAGTCTATCACAGTGTGAGGGTGGAGTCAGGAGTCAGTGTGTAGCCTATCACAGTGTGAGGGTGGAGTCAGGAGTCAGTGTGAAGCCTATCACAGCGTGAGGGTGGAGTCAGGAGTCAGTGTGTAGCCTATCACAGCGTGAGGGTGGAGTCAGGACTCAGTGTGTAGCCTATCACAGCGTGAGGGTGGAGTCAGGAGTCAGTGTGTAGCCTATCACAGTGTGAGGGTGGAGTCAGGACTCAGTGTGTAGCCTATCACAGTGTGAGGGTGGAGTCAGGACTCAGTGTGTAGCCTATCACAGTGTGAGGATGTAGTTGAATGGACGATGCCCAAGGAGGGTCACTGACCTCCACGTTTCCGTTGTACGTGTCTATGAGCTCAGTCAAGTTCTTCCCAGGGTTGGGTACCACAGGGATGAGGGTGACCCGCAGTCTAGAGGAGCAAACACACACACACACACACACACACACACACACACACACACACACACCGTCATTATCAACACACATCATTCATTCATTCATTCATCGGTAACAGTCCAGACACACATACAGTACGTACGCATACACACACTCTCTACTCTCTCTCTCTCTCTCTCTCTCTCTCTCTCTCTCTCTCTCTCTCTCTCTCCTCACTCACACACACTCTCAGTCACTCAGTCACACACACACACACACACACACACACACACACACACACACACGTACCTCTCATTGTGAACTAACAGGCATGTGAGCAGGATGAGGATCACTGCAGCTACAGACATGTACAGCATCAAAGACACCCATGACATAGCAGGGGGTGCACGCTTGCTATCTGAGAGAGAGACAGGTAGTGAAACAGAGAGAGAGAGACAGGTAGTGAAACAGAGAGAGAGAGAGACATGTAAAATATCAGACACAATTACAGCGGAACAGAGAGACAGGTAGTGAAACAGAGAGAGAGAGACAAGCAGAGACATGTAAAGAATCAGACACATTCACAGCGGAACATATAAAACAGTTTACCTTAAGCCGACTAATATGCGTCATTATTTGTGTTAAATATCTATGTTAAAAATAGCCTAGACGAATTTCAGAGTATCACAAGTGTTATTGTCTGTCTCGTGGCTTAACGGCAGCACATTGGCACTCTGCGCGCACAACCAGAGTTTGCATCCTCTCTCTCCTTTTCACTTCTGAGTAACAGTAGGCCTACGAGACACAACAATAAGTTTTGACCCTAAATATTTATGCATATAGTTACTCTACATCGAGAGACCATTAGGGACATCAGTTAAAAACAATCGTTTCAAATATAGTTGCACTGCTTTATTTGGTATTTATACATGTCACACTAGTTCACGTGCACATAGTCAGAAGCAAGAGGACAATCTCACGTACAGTAATAAGAGAATAGAACTTACAACGTTCGGACAACAAGTCACCTGCTTTAGCCACTACATCATTATGTGTTGCCCTAAAGAGTCTGTGAAGGTTATAACACTCGGCTATCAAAAGCAAGTCAACACACAAATTAACATCAATAGTAAGAATGAGTCCAGTAGGGGAGTCAGTCTCTGAATGAAAATTAAGCTACAGCATAGATCAATCATTGAGTCACGAGATAAACAACCTCGTCATTTTTGGTTAGGCGTTTGTGACTTTTGGTTAGGCGCTCCGAACACTGAAAACATCACCAACTGGAACTACCAAGGAACGACACAAGTGCAACTGCCCAGGGGCAGTAGTTCAAACGACCAAATTTTGCATCCTTGTTTGCGATTGAGTTGAAACTACCCTCTAGAAACACCAAGTAAGTATAGTATAAGTATACTCTTTTGATCCTGTGAGGGTCTCTGCATTTATCCCAATCCGTGAATCAGTGAAACACATTCAGCACACAGTGAACACACAGTGAGGTGAAGCACACACTGAAAAATGCACCCCTGAGAGAGAGAGAGAGTTAGTGAAATAAATAAACAGACAGTTAGTGAAATGGAGAGATAGTGAAACAGATAGAGAGAGAGAGAGAGAGAGAGTTTGAAACAGAGAGAGATAGTTAGTTAAACGGAGCGAGCGAGATAGAGAAAAAGAGATATAGTGAAACGGAGAAAGAGATAGTGAAATGGAGAGAGATAGTTAGTGAAACGGAGAGAGAGATAGTTAGCAAAAAAAAGAGATAGTTTGAAACGGAGAGAGTTAGTAAGTGAAACGGAGAGTGAGAGAGAATTAGTAAAAGAAGAGAGATAGTGAAACAGAGAGAAAGGAGATAGAGAGATAACAAACGAGACAGAGAGAGATATATTGTATATTTATTGTTGTGTGTTTTCATCTTTCTGTTGCTATCCGTCTGCTATCAGCAAGAATTCAGACTACAAAACTGCTGCACTAGCTAACTGTGTAACGGTAGCCAGCTGGTCCGTAGCTGTGCAGTGCGTACGTTGGTAAAACCTCCCTCCCGACACCTTAAGAGCAGTGCTGGCAAGAAAGCTAGCAGCCTGGGCGTTTAGCTCGATTGCTAGTAAGCTACTTCCGATCCGAGATGCTGCTGTTTGCAGGTTCGGGTATGTGCAGGGGTGAGACAACGCAGGTTACACTAGGTCTAATGGGACTTTGCTTACAGATTGGTGTCAAATCCTGTTCTCACTTAAACCACGCCATGGTCGCCTTCAAGCATGCAAAACAATGCTTTGAAAACATCTGTGTCACAGGAGGAGCAAGGGGGTAGCAACAGAAAAACATCTGTGTCACTGGAGGAGCAAGGGGGTAGCAACAGAAAAGCAAACCAGGTCCGATGGCAGGCTGATGTTATGAAAGTATTCAAATACGGGAAAATGTTCAAATGGGAAGACAGCGGGAAAAAAGTTAAAATATGTGAGAAAAGAGTGTAATTTCCCCTCTGGGGGGATTACAGTAATACAGTTATATATCTATCTATCTAAAGTGCTTGACAAATAAATAGCTAAAGAAACATGGACAAATATGAGATTCAAAGAGTGGTACTATACATGAAGACAGAAGACTCAACAGAGACAACACATGAAGACAATAGAGTGAACACAGAGAGAGAGAGAAGGGGGGGGGGCAGGAGGGTGCCACCTCACCTAATTATTCTTTATTTTTAAATGATTTTACCTTGTGTTTTCTTTTAATGATGATCTTTTTTTTTATATATATTTTTTTTTGTGGGGTTTTTATGCCTTTAATGATAGGACAGTGGAGAATGACAGGAAGTGAGTGGGAGAGAGAGTCGGGGTGGGATCCGGAAAGGACCACGGGGCGGGAATCGAACCCGGGTCATCGGCGTACGGTGCAGGTGCCCCAGCCAGTTGCGCCACAGCTGGGGCCTGATCTTTACCTTTTGAACTATTCTTTGACTATATTACCCTTCTATGCTTTTATTCATTATTATTGTTTGGTTTTGTTTATGTATAGCACACTGAATGACCTCTGTGTATGAAATGCGCTATATAAATAAACTTGACTTGACTTGACTTGACTCACCTGTGCGATTCCCCCACACCACCACAGGGCTCCACTCGCTCCATTCAGACGAGCCACAGCCGTGAATGCGCACCTGCACGCGGAACGTGTGCGTACTGCTGTTGGAGGGGTACTCCATGAGGAAAGACTTCTCTCCAGGACTCAGCTTAGTGGGGCTCTTTGCAAAGAGACGAGGATGATGGGGATAATAGTGTGTCTGTCTGTCTGTCTTAACTGTGTATGTACAGTGCAACCGGAACGTTTTCAGACCCTTTCACGTTTTCCACATTTTGTTATGTTTCAGACGTAATCTTATCGACCCTTGTGGCTTGGTTTTCACTCTGACATACACCATCAACTGTGAGCCCTTATATAGAGATGTGTGTTGTGCCTTTTCTACTAATCTCCAGTGAATTCATTTAGGCACAGGTGGACTCCAGTCAAGTTGTAGAAGCATCTCAAGGACCATTGATAGAAGTAGGAGGCACCAGAGTTCAATTGCAAGCGTCATAACAAAGGGTCTGAATACTTATGTACATGGAATATATTTCAGTCTTTTATTTTTTAAACACCTGCTTTTTTGTGGAGTGTTGGAGTATTGTGTGTAGATTAATGAGAAAAAAAAAAATTGAATCCATTTTAAGATGAGTCTGAAAAATAACAAAATGTGGAAAACTTGAAAGGGTCTGAAAACGTTCTGGTTGCACTGTATGTGTATGTGTGTGTATGTATGTGTGTGTGTGTGTGTGTGTGTGTGTGTGTGTGTGTATTTGTGTGTGTGTGTGTGTGTGTGTGTGTGTGTGTGTGTATTTGTATGTGTGTTTGCATGTATGTGTTTGTCTCCTACCAGCCACTTGTCGTTGAGGCCATACTGAACCCTGCTCTCAATGCATTCGAAGCGCTTGTAGCCGGCGCGGACGTCCCAGCTTAGTGAGAGAGCCTTCTGTCTCCACCGCAGCTTCAAGTTGGTGGGGGGGTTCAGTTTTACTGTGGACAATAACAAGATTCAAGGGATAAAACTGACCACAATTCATTTGAAAGTAATGTGTGTCTGAATGTACAGTTGTGCTCATAAGTTTAGACACCCATGCTAAAGTTGACTAAAAAGAGGAATAAATCATCTTTTGGAAATTGATCTTAATGCTTTAATTAAAACATGAGGGAAAATCCAACCTATAAGGACACCAACTGTCTTTGTGAATGAATAATGTATCGTAAATAAATAAATGTTCTTCCTTAAAATACAGGGGGCATAAATATATACACCCATATGTTAAATTCCCATGGAGGCAGGCAGATTTTTATTTTTAAAGGCCACTTATTTCATGGATCCAGGATACTATGCATCCTGATAAAGTTCGCTTGGCCTTTGGAATTAAAATAGCCACACATCATCACATTCACCATACCTTTGGCATAGGGTACTTTGCATAAAACCATCTCTCAGTGCAAATCAAACCAGCTATTAGACTAACTGAAATAAAACCATGTGTGTGTGTGTGTGTGTGTGTGTGTGTGTGTGTGTGTTTGGGCACGTGTGTGTGTACCTGTGTCCTTGAGTTTGTGTTGCTTGTGGATTGAAAGGTTTCCTGACCGTCTCAGTGACGTCTCAAGCGTTTGGAAGCGCTCAGGCTCGGAATAGGGCAATCTGCAGCCCACCCTCAGGCCCTTATCACCCACCAGGTACTGAGGACACTCCACCAGAGCATAACCTGTATAACTGAGTCACACAATACAAACATCACACCAACACAACATCTCACACCCCACAACACACACCACACCGCACCACATCACACAACACCACACCTCACCTCACCACACAACACAACACAAAACACCACACAACACCACACAACACCACACCACACACAACACCACACAAAACACCACACCACACAACACCACACAAAACACCACACCACACACAACACCACACACAAACACACAACACCACACCACACACCACACAACACCACACAAAACACCACACCACACCACACACAACAACACACAACACCACACCACAAAACACCACACCACACCACACACAACACCACACAACACCACAAAACACAACACTTAAAGTGGACCAACACTGTTAGAAATAAAGTAAAATGCTACTCTTAAAGGTCCAGTATGTAGGAAATAATGGAAAATAAACTGTAACCATTCCAAAATGATCACCATATGTTGTCAGAGAGTAAGGAAACACGATGAATTGAAGTAATGGCTTATTTGACAACATTGCTATAACCAAAAAACCCCGTAAAACCCATGAAAAAAAATGAGTTACGGGGCGGAATCTCTTGGAATTTTCATTTATGTTTTGAACGATTAATTTTAGAATAAAATTAGCGCGTCCTCCTATTTGGGTTGCCAAATTAGCAAAGGCCAATTGTCAACAGCTGTCAGTTGTAGTCATGAACGCCTACGAGAGGCAGGCAAATTTCCAAAATTAAAACAAGAAATATATTAAGTGGACATCGGAGGAGCTTCCTGAGATGGTGACGTCTTCGTCAAATGAAGAATATCAAGTCTGACGCAGAGCTGGCCATATTTCTCCACAACAGGTAGCCTAGGCTAAACTTCATCTGCATCGCTAACTTCAGCTAAATATGTTACGTTGGTTAGAGAGGTATTTTTTGTTTTCACTGTTTCCGTAATGTGTAGCTGGGTCATGGTTGGAGAAACGTTAAAGCAGCTGCAGGTCAACTAACGTTATTAGCTAAGTCTTCATTACATCTGGCAACCCAGAAGAGACTCACGTCTGGTAGTCTTGAGAACGTTCACCAGTGTTTTGATTTTGGCCTACAGAATGTTCGGTAACAATCCTACAAATCGCACCTTTAAATGTACCTTTAAAAAGTATTTGATGGTTCACTATTAAGTTTCATGTAGTTGAAAGAGTGTTGGGATTTCCACCCATTGTTTATTGCAAGACAAAGCATCTGCTTTCATTCATTCACTGAACGTACGCTGTGCTGTAATGAAAACTGTATAGCCAAGTAGCCTGAATTGAGTTAAATTAAATTTGTAGGCTGGAATGCCTTGCGGCAACAATTGTGTTTAAATGAAGTACTGTTTCAGACTCTGGCAAGCTGAGAAGGGGACGACAAGCTACTGGTAGCTTGAGAGCGACGTGTTGGAGACCCACGGTGTAGGACAACTTTTCATTGGCAACAGTATAAAACCAACCAACAATATAAAATATTAAGAAGATTTATTTTTATTGAGTTAAATCGAAACAATGTCTTCTAGTGCTCATGGACTGATAGCCCTACTGGTAGGCAATTACAGTTTTCGCCCATTGCTTACACACTAAAAACTATTTTTTCCGAACAAAACACTGTGTAACCACCGCTTAAACACATGTTCTGCTTTGCACATTTTTGCACACTTATTGCAAAAACACTACACACGGTTTCTTACATTGGACACTTTGTTCAAAAAGGAAATCTCCTGTTATCATTGGGAAAACACTTCCACACAAAAAGCAAGCGCATCTGGTAATTGGTAATACCCACACTCATACCTGAAAACACTTACAGAGAAAACTGAACACCAATCAGTCTGAGGCTTAGCACTACAAATAGACTTCAGGTAAGTTATTGTCTACCAGTTCAAGTGTGTACTTTTACATTGAGTACCCGTTTACAGTTCTGTATTTGCCCCTTTACTTCCCATTTCTAAAACCTATCATATAATTATTTGACCACCAACCACATACCTGCCTCTTTTGCAAGCGATGCAAGGGGCATGCAGAGAAATTGAGGTGGGGTCAGATCAAGACTCAAGAGTGGATTTGGCACATAAGGTGATATGTTTCCTGTTGCCTAGTCCGAGAGAACATCGCCTGCGATGTCGACGAGGACTTGTGGCCAGATCTGAACAGAAGGCAGGATCCATAATCCCCATCCCCCACCCCCACCACACACACACACACACACACACACACAAAAATACAAGAAAATAGCAGCAATTTCTCCAGTAATTGTTTTTTTTTTTTTACTTTTGTTTTATTGCTACATGTTTTATTTGTTTAGAGGATTGCATTGATAACTGTGATTCTATTTTTCTTTATTTTTGTAAGAATGTTTGTTTTTTTGTAAAAACATCTGTTGCAAAAAATGGCAGCTGATTACTGCAGAAATTCTACTTTTGAGTTTGAGAAAATGACAATAAAAATAGAAACACAAAGACTGCAGTGACTTACATACAACACATCAGTGTGTTGATTTGAAAGAGTAGGCTAATTCAAATGGTGCACGTGTGTATGGTTTTGTTGCAATAATTACAGGAGGATTGTTGAGTTTTGATTGCAGTTAGTTTTGGCATAGATGTGAAGTGCTATGTCTTACAGTTTTTCTCAATTGTTTACACACAAAAACTGATACTTGAGACACAATGACCACAATATGTAACTCATGCACCACCCCCCTGAACCAATCCTGCTTTTCACTCAAATTGTTCTAAAACACACTTTTTTCATAACACTACACACAATTCTTTGCATTTGGCACAATTTTCATGAAGAAAATCGGTAACACTTTACTTGACGGGTGAGTTCATAACACATTCATAGCAGCTGTCATAAACTGCACATAAAGCATTCATGACTGTTTCATGAGACATGACTCAACATTCATACCAAACCTTTCATGAATGTGGAAGACAGAACAATGACAACTTGTCAAAATAAAAGTCCAACATCGTATTTATGTAACCTGGATATCATTCATTTAATCTCTCCAGCCTTTGTAAATATTTCATGAATATCTTATGAAGTCTACATCGAATGTCACTTTACTAAACAAGTTATGAAGTATTCGTAATCACTGAGTTTAACGCTGGGAGGTAAACTAGCCTACATTCAGCTAACCCGTATTTGTGTAACCTGGAACGATTGGACATTCCAAGTAGCAAAAGATGAGAAATCATCTGCAAAGGTTACATCATAAAACAAATACATTTTTATGAAACAAAAATTATTTGCTTGACCATGTTCTGTCTTTTTGGCACTGGAGTAGCCCATTGACTCAGATGTGACATGATCAGGTAAGAGGGTTGGACCAAAAACGGCAATGCTGCTTTGCGACTTTGGACTTTTATTTTGACAAGTTCTCGTCGTTCTGTCTTCCACATTCATGAAAGGTTTGGTATGAATGTTGAGTCATGTCTCATGAAACAGTCATGAATGCTTTATGTGCAGTTTATGACAGCTGCTATGAATGTGTTATGAACTCACCCGTCAAGTAAAGTGTTACCAGAAAATCTCTTGTTTTCACAAGGAACACACTGCCATCAAATTCTAATGTTAATTGCCCTACTATGCACACTGATATGGGCAAACACCTGTCACACAGTTTCACAATTAGCAATCAGAGCTTTAGCAAAATGCTTGTAATGTGGATGAGGTGTTGTGGCCAGACCTAAACTGAAGAGAGGATGCAGATTTTTATTTTATTTTTTATATTCTAACTTTACAGCAGCCTACATTATTCTGTTGTTTTGTATGTAGACCACTTCATGTGCAATTTTATGTTGGTTGGGATGTACACTGTGTACATTGATTTGGTGGAAAAAATAAATCAATTATAAATATAATTGTTACAGTGTATTTGTGTGTTCTGAGTATAAAAACAATATTCTCAAATATGTTAAACCACACTTATTTATGTACTGTCTGTAGTAAGTGTAACACTGAACAAAAAAGGCCTAAGTCATTATGATGAAAGGAGAAGTGTTTTCCATTCATCATAGTGTTTTACATTGAGCACATCAGTGTTCAATTGGTTCTTATAAATGTCTATTCATATGATGGTTTGTGTCATTCGAAAACAAAACACCATTTTGAGAAGAAATAACATTGTTTTGAATGTAAAGTTTCCTTTTGCAGGAGAACTGAGGGGTTTTGCTACCCTGGGAATCCAGAGTTCTCGCGGAAGCATTTGCTCAGCGAGAGACTCTGGCATAGCCTGGCGAGCCAGACCCACATTAAAATGTAGGGTCTGGGCACTCACCGTTCGCAGTGCTCAGTCCGAGGGGCGGGATAATCAGTTGTCTTTCAAATTCCCTCTGCACGCAATAGAATATTTGTTTTCAAGTAGCAGGGAATTCAAGCCAAACCGTTGCAACGCTGCCATCAATCATTATGTTAAGCCCACCTAACGACTCTATACACGATTTCATTGGCCTGATTAAGTTTCGATTTCTGGAGCTCACAAGCCAACGGAGAGTTGCTAGACTAGCCCTGGCAGCAAATGTAATTGTGTAAACAATCGAGAAATCGCAAATGTAATTTGCTGCCGCTAGGGGCGCGTCTAGATTTCTAGGCTACCTCTGGCAATGAGTAATGATGCACGTAACTTTTGCCCTTTGCATCACTGGGAACCAATCATATCTGTGTATCTGATATAGGTGGGCCAGAGGCGAGCTAAACAGATGACAGTCGTAGTGTTATCCAATTGCGCCAAAGTCCGGAATCAGTCAGTTAACATTGGTCGTATAGTGTTATCCAATTGCGTGCAGTAAGATTTTCAAATGCATGCTTGATGCCGCCCCTCGAGTTGGGCTATTACATTATTCGTGGCCAAATCCTTAATCTTTCAGAGTTTAATTTTGCAGGAGAATTGAAGGGTTTTGCCCATTGTGTGTGTGTTTTTTTATTTGTGTGTAGAGTTCTCAGAGTATGAGGCATGCTTTCAGAAAATGTGTGTAAACAATCGAGAAACACTGTATTTGGCTGTGTGTAGAATTTTTACATAATGAGGCAAATTCTGCAAAAAGTGTGTAAGCAATAGGCAAAAAACTGTAAGTATATTCAAAACATGCATATTCCTGTAGAAAAACAGTCCAGTAGTAATACTTATAATAAACATGTAAGAATAATTTAAGCATTTAACCTTTTTTACAGATCAAAATGATATAGGCCTAACAGTAACTGCTGTTTTGAATTATGGTTATGTTTAGCCTAATTTAAGAACTTGATGATAAAGAAAACAAACACCATTTTGTGGAATAGTTAATTGTCATATGAAATGTCATATGAAGTGTGACTTGCCAAGAACATTCTCTGGAATAAGTGACGCCACTCTGCCACTCTGATACCGCCCTTGAATTCTGGACGATAATGAGTAGTTAAAATTGACGTTTGTTTATTCAAAGTCCAAAGACAAAGTCTAGTGGCAGTTTATGAACGTATCATTTTGTACGTCATTTTGAATAGGCACTGCATCCGCATTGGTAGTCATGTTGCAAAAACCGAGTAATTTTATGAAAGCAAACCGCATCCAGTCTTTATATTGTTGAGGTCAGACATGATTTAATGTTGTCTTTCGTAGACCTACATATTACACATGTACTGTAAACATCTTAGGCTAGCCTACTCGACATAGCACTTGTATGACTTTCTACCCGTGTGCACTGATTCAGTGCTGCGCTGTGTGACAGGGGGAGGGGCTACAGAGGCTTGAGCAATAAGAGCCAATGTGTGCTTCTTTTAAGAAAATAGGCTATATTACGATAGGCTATAATGGGCTATAATAGGCTATATAACAATATAATAGGCAATATAACAATACAATAGGCTATATAATGATATCTTGGAAACAATGTCTATGAAGGTCACTGTTATAATTAGTCATACATACCTTCATAACACCTTATAATGCGACCACAAGCATGAGAATATTAGTGCACATTTTTACACTTTGCTTAAAGCAAGCAAAGACATGCTACAGTATGTCACATTAAAAATCATCATAAGATATTATTCCATCATTTGAAATCACTGAGTAAAATGCATCAGCACATCAGTGCCCAGGACGTGTAGTTAGGAATAGACAGGGTCGGAGATATAATGCATTATACAATTTCTGGTCCATAATGATATAATCTGGTATAACCATCACTTATAATGCATTAAAGCAACAGTTCATAATTAATTATGAAGATTGTTATAGAGTCTCATGCTTGTTAGTAAAGGATTATAAGTATTGTTATAATGACTTATGGTCGCATTATAAGGTGTTATGAATGCATGCATAACTGATTACTGATATGAACAGTGACCTTCATAGAAAGTGTATTATAATGGCGTATGATCGCACTATAAGGTGTTATGAATGTACAGTATGCATAACTTATTATAACAGTGACCTTCATAGAAAGTGTATTATAATGGCGTACAGTATGGTCGCACTATAAGGTGTTATGAATGTACAGTATGCATAACTTATTATAACAGTGACCTTCATAGAAAGTGTTTTTGCATTTCATATCCAAACAACGTGAAGCTCCGCACTGCACTCCACTTACTCGTGCCCTTAGCAAGACACCTGCCAAGTTTGAAATCAGTCAGACCACACACACACACGCGCACACACACACACGCACACACACACACGCGCACGCCCACGCCCACGCCCACACACATACACACACACGCACACACGCGCACGCACGCACGCCCACGCCCACGCCCACACACACACACACACACACACACATACACACACACGCACACACACACACACACACACACACACACACACACACACAGACACACACACGCACGTTTGATGCACATTAATAATACACACACACACACACATACACACACACACACACACATGCACACATGCACACACACACAGACAGGGAGAGATCTCTCTAGATGTTAAAATGTACTATTATTTACTTGACCCGTTTATGTTTGAGGCATCCACACACAAATACTCACACACAGCAGATGCATAGAGATGTGCATCCTCAACAAATAACTGTTTCATATCCTTTCTGAAAGTGCTTCTAATATAGTAACAAGAACACACACACACACCCACGCAAACACACTCACACTCATACACACACACACTCATACACAAAGGTGTGAACATGCAGCTACATGCACACATCATGTTGACAACTCTTACTTTGCGAAGAGGGTGTAGCTGAGATCAGGAGCTTTGGGTTGGTTCCATGTGCAGTTTATGTAGTCCAGGTTCACAACATAGCAGCTCACCTCTGATATGTGAAAACACACACACACACAGAGAGAGAAATAGAGAGAGAGAGTTACTGTTAGATCGGGCCCAGCTTATCTCAGTATAACCTATTTCTAAAAAGAACACAGCACAGCTATAAATGTTTATTATGTAAACAATCGAGAAACACTGTATTTGGCTGTGTGTAGAATTTTTACATAATGAGGCAAATTCTGCAAAAAAGTGTGTAGCAATAGGCAAAAACTGTAAGTATATTCAAAACATGCATATTCCTGTAGAAAAACAGTCCAGTAGTAATACTTATAATAAACATGTAAGAATAATTTAAGCATTTAACCTTTTTTACAGATCAAAATGATATAGGCCTAACAGTAACTGCTGTTTTGAATTATGGTTATGTTTAGCCTAATTTAAGAACTTGATGATAAAGAAAACAAACACCATTTTGTGGAATAGTTAATTGTCATATGAAATGTCATATGAAGTGTGACTTGCCAAGAACATTCTCTGGAATAAGTGACGTCACGCTCTGCCACTCTGATACCGTCCTTGAATTCTGGACGTATACGTAGTAGTTAAAATTGACGTTTGTTTATTCAAAGTCCAAAGACAAAGTCTAGTGGCAGTTTATGAATGTATCATTTTGTACGTCATTTTGAATAGGCACTGCATCCGCATTGGTAGTCATGTTGCAAAAACCGAATAAGTTTATGAAAGCAAACCGCATCCAGTCTTTATATTGTTGAGGTCAGACATGATTTAATGTTGTCTTTCGTAGACCTACATATTACATATGTACTGTAAACATCTTAGGCTAGCCTACTCGACATAGCACTTGTATGAATGCTATAAAGCTTTATTAATCCAGACACATTACCACTAGTCTTCATCAACAGATGAACATCATTTAGACATCTGTTATTAAATGAACTTTATTTTCAGTTCTATTACTAATAATGTATTACTGTAATTTTAGGACTTTCCAAAGTAACTACTGTAGTAGTGTAAGAGATTACAGTTTCAAAAACTGTAATAATAGAGTAATGTAGTAATATAAGACATTATATTAACATAAATAGGTCCAGGGTAACAGGGTTTGACCAAAAAATGAGTAAATGAGAGGCTAAACTAGATGTACGCAGAGAGGTACAAAATATGACTCCACCCAGTCCTGCACAATTTGTCAATTGCTCTCCGTCTCCTTCTCCACCCCCTACTTGTGTGTGTGTTTGCTAATGAGTGTGTGTGTGCTTAGTGTGTGTTTGTTAATGAATATTAACGTGTGTGTGCATAGTGTGTGTTTGTTAATGTGTGTGTGTTTGTTAATGGGGTGTGTGTTATTGCATTGTGTGTGTTTTGTTAATGAGTTATTATTATTATTATTGTAGTGTGTGTTTGTTAATATTATTATTGTGTGCATAGTGTGTGTTTGTTATGAGTGTTAGTGTGTGTTTGTTAATGTGTGTGTGCATAGTGTGTGTTTGTTAATGGGGTTATTATTGTGCATAGTGTGTGTTTGTTAATGAGTGTGTGTGTTATTGTGTAGTGTGTGTTTGTTAATGTGTGTGTGCATAGTGTGTGTTTGTTAATGAAGTGTGTGTGTTGTGCATAGTGTGTGTTTGTTAATGTATGTGTGTGTGCATAGTGTGTGTTTGTTAATGAGTGTGTTATGTGTGCATAGTGTGTGTTTTGTTAATGAGTGTGTGTGTTACATAGTGTGTGTTTGTTAATGAACATAGTGTGTGTTTGTTATAATTAGTGTGTGTTTGTTAATGAGTGTGGTGTTATTATACATAGTGTGTGTTTGTTAATGAGTGTGTGTGCATAGTGTGTGTTTGTTAATGAGTGTGTGTGTGTGCATAGTGTGTGTTTGTTAATGAGTGTGTGTGTGTACATAGTGTGTGTTTGTTAATGAGTGTGTGTGCATAGTGTGTGTTTGTTAATGAGTGTGTGTGTGTGAATAGTGTGTGTTTGTTAATGAGTGTGTGTGTGCATAGTGTGTGTTTGTTAATGAGTGTGTGTGTGCATAGTGTGTGTTTGTTTGTTAATGAGTGTGTGTGTGTGTGCATGTGTGTTTGTTAATGAGTGTGTGTGCATAGTGTGTGTTTGTTAATGAGTGTGTGTGTGTGCATAGTGTGTGTTTGTTAATGAGTGTGTGTGCATAGTGTGTGTTTGTTAATGAGTGTGTGTGTAGTGTGTGTTTGTTAATGAGTGTGTGTATAGTGTGTGTTTGTTTGTTAATGAGTGTGTGTGTGTGCATAGTGTGTGTTTGTTAATGAGTGTGTGTGTACATAGTGTGTGTTTGTTAATGAGTGTGTGTGCATAGTGTGTGTTTGTTTTGTTGAATAGTGTGTGTTTGTTAATGTGTGTGTGTGTACATAGTGTGTGTTTGTTAATGAGTGTGTGTGCATAGTGTGTGTTTGTTAATGAGTGTGTGTGTGCATGGTGTGTGTTTGTTAATGAGTGTGTGTGTGCATAGTGTGTGTTTGTTAATGAGTGTGTGTGTGCATAGTGTGTGTTTGTTAATGAGTGTGTGTGCATAGTGTGTGTTTGTTAATGATAGTGTTATGTTTGTTGTTGCATAGTGTGTGTGCATAGTGTGTGTGTTTGTTAATGAGTGTGTGTGCATAGTGTGTGTTTGTTAATGAGTGTGTGTGTGCATAGTGTGTGTTTGTTAATGAGTGTGTGTGTGTATAGTGTGTGTTTGTTAATGAGTGTGTATGCATAGTGTGTGTTTGTTAATGAGTGTGTGTTTGCCAAGGTGTGTGTTTGTTAATGAGTGTGTGTAACATGGTATTGTGTTTTGTTAATGGAATTATTGTGTGTGCATAGTGTGTGTTTGTTAATGAGTGTTTGTTAATGAGTGTGTGTGCATAGTGTGTGTTTGTTAATGAGTGTGTGTGCATAGTGTGTGTTTGTTAATGAGTGTGTGTGTGTGCATGGTGTGTGTTTGTTAATAGTGTGTGTGTAGTGTGTGTTTGTTAATGAGTATTATGTACATGACGTTATTGTGTTTGTTAATGGAATTAGTATTATTGCATTGTGTGTTTGTTAATGAGTGTGTGTGCATAGTATGTGTTTGTTTTAATGAGTTGTGTTTGTTAATGAATTATGTGTGTTTTACATTGTGTGTTTGTTAAAGTGTGTGTGTGTGTGCATAGTGTGTGTTTGTTAATAGGTGTGTGTGTACATAGTGTGTGTTTGTTAATGAGTGTTATTATTACATAGTGTGTGTTTGTTAATAGTGTGTGTGTGTGCATAGTGTGTGTTTGTTAATGAGTGTGTGTGCATAGTGTGTGTTTGTTAATGAGGTGTGTGTGTGTGCATAGTGTGTGTTTGTTAATAGGTGTGTGTAATGTGCATAGTGTGTTTGTTAATAATGAGTGTGTGTGCGCATAGTGTGTGTTTTGTTAATGAGTGTGTGATACGCATAGTGTGTGTTTGTTAATGAGTGTATTATTGTTGTGCATAGTGTGTGTTTATTTAATGAGTGTGTGTGTATAGTGTAATTTTGTTAATGAGGTGTGTGTATTACATAGTGTGTGTTTGTTAATGAGTGTGTGTGTGTGCATAGTGTGTGTTTGTTAATGAGTGTGTGTGTACATAGTGTGTGTTTGTAAATGAGTATTATTATTACATAAGTGTAATGTTTGTTAATAAGGGGTAATGTGTGTGTGCATAGTGTGTGTTTGTTAATGAGTGTGTGCATAGTGTGTGTTTGTTAATAGTGTGTGTGTGCATAGTGTGTGTTTGTTAATGTGTGTGTGTGCATAGTGTGTGTTTGTTAATGAGTGTGTGTGTGCATAGTGTGTGTGTTTGTTAATGAGTGTGTGTGTTAGCGCAGGTATTGTTTTTACCAGTATGTGTTGTGTATTGCATGGTGTGTGTTTGTTAATGAGTGTGTGTGCATAGTGTGTGTGTTTGTTAATGAGTGTGTGTGTGCATAGTGTGTGTTTGTTAATGAGTGTGTGTGTGCATAGTGTGTGTTTGTTAATGAGTGTGTGTGTGATTGCATAGTGTGTTTTGTTAATGGGGTGTGTGTGCATAGTGTGTGTTGTTAATGAGTGTGTGTTTAGTGTGTGTGTTTTGTTAATAGTGTGTGTGTGTGCATAGTGTGTGTTTGTTAATGAGTGTGTGTGTGCATAGTGTGTGTTTGTTAATGAGTGTGTGTGTGTGCATAGTGTGTGTTTGTTAATGAGTGTGTGTGCATAGTGTGTGTTTGTTAATGAGTGTGTGTGTGCATAGTGTGTGTTTGTTAATGAGTGTGTGTGTATAGTGTGTGTTTGTTAATGAGTGTGTGTGTGCATAGTGTGTGTTTGTTAATGAGTGTGTGTAGTGTGTGTTTGTTAATGAGTGTGTGTGTGCATAGTGTGTGTTTGTTAATGAGTGTGTGTGTGTGCATAGTGTGTGTTTGTTAATGAGTGTGTGTGTGTGCATAGTGTGTGTTTGTTAATGAGTGTGTGTGCATAGTGTGTGTGCATAGTGTGTGTTTGTTAATGAGTGTGTGTGTGTGCATAGTGTGTGTTTGTTAATGAGTGTGTGTGTGTGCATAGTGTGTGTTTGTTAATGAGTGTGTGTGTTGTGCATAGTGTGTGTTTGTTAATGAAAAGTGTGTATGTATTATTATTGTGCATAGTGTGTGTTTTGTTAATGAGTGTTAATGAGTGTGCATGAAGTGTGTGTTTATTAATAAAATGTGTGTTACGCATAGTGTGTGTTTGTTAATAGAGTGTGTGTGTGTGTGCATGGTGTGTGTTTTGTTAATGGTGTGTATTACATAGTGTGTGTTTTGTTAATGAGCAGAGTGTGTGTGTGTAGATAGTGTGTGTTTGTGTTAATGAGTGTGTGTGTGTACATAGGTATTGTGTTTGTTAATAGAGTGTGTGTGCATAGTGTGTGTTTGTTAATAGAGTGTATTATTATTGCATAGTGTTGTGTTTGTTAATGATGTTAATGAGTGTGTGTTTGTTAATGAGTGTGTGTGTGTGTGCATAGTGTGTGTTTGTTAATGAGTGTGTGTGTGCATAGTGTGTGTTTGTTAATGAGTGTGTGCATAGTGTGTGTTTGTTAATGAGTGTGTGTGTGTGCATAGTGTGTGTTTGTTAATGAGTGTGTGTGTGCATAGTGTGTGTTTGTTAATGAGGTGTGTGTGCATAGTGTGTGTTTGTTAATGAGTGTGTGTGTGCATAGTGTGTGTTTGTTAATGAGTGTGTGTGTGTGCATAGTGTGTGTTTGTTAATGAGTGTGTGTGTGTACATAGTGTGTGTTTGTAAATGAGTGTGTGTGCATAGTGTGTGTTTGTTAATGAGTGTGTGTGTGTGCATGGTGTGTGTTTGTTAATGAGTGTGTGTGCATAGTGTGTGTTTGTTAATGAGTGTGTGTATTGCATAGTAATGTGTTTGTTAATGAGTGTGTATTGCATAGTGTGTGTGTTTATTAATGAGTGTGTGTGTGCATAGTGTGTGTTTGTTAATGAGGTGTGTGTTACATAATTAATGTGTTTGACTAATGAAGTGTGTGTGTACATAGTGTGTGTTTGTAAATGAGTGTGTGTGTGCATAGTGTGTGTTTGTTAATGAGCATGGTGTGTGTTTGTTAATGAGTGTGTTATGCATAGTGTGTGTTTGTTAATGAGTGTGTGTGTGTGCATAGTGTGTGTTTGTTAATGAGTGTGTGTTGCATAGTGTGTGTTTGTTAATGAGTGTGTGTGTGTGCATAGTGTGTGTTTGTTAATGAGTGTGTGTGTGTGCATAGTGTGTGTTTGCTAATGAGTGTGTATGCATAGTGTGTGTTTGTTAATGAGTGTGTGTGTGTGCATGGTGTGTGTTTGTTAATGAGTGTGTGTGCATAGTGTGTGTTTGTTAATGAGTGTGTGTGTGTGCATAGTGTGTGTTTGTTAATGAGTGTGTGTGCATAGTGTGTGTTTGTTAATGAGTGTGTGTGCATAGTGTGTGTTTGTTAATGAGTGTGTGTGTGCATAGTGTGTGTTTGTTAATGAGTGTGTGTGTGCATAATGTGTGTTTGTTAATGAGTGTGTGTGCATAGTGTGTGTTTGTTAATGAGTGTGTGTGTGCATAGTGTGTGTTTGTTAATGAGTGTGTGTGTGCATAGTGTGTGTTTGTTAATGAGTGTGTGTGCATGCATAGTGTGTGTTTGTTAATGTGTGTGTGTGTTATTGCATAGTGTGTGTTTGTTAATGTGTGTGTGTGTGCATAGTGTGTGTTTGTTAATGAGTGTGTGTGTGTGCATAGTGTGTGTTTGTTAATGATTGTGTGTGCATAGTGTGTGTTTGTTAATTAGTGTGTGTGTGCATAGTGTGTGTTTGTTAATGAGTGTGTGTGTGTGTTTGTAAATGAGTGTGTGTGCATAGTGTGTGTTTGTAAATGAGTGTGTGTGTGCATAGTTTGTGTTTGTAAATGAGTGTGTGTGCATAGTGTGTGTTTTTAAATGAGTGTGTGTGTGCATAGTGTGTGTTTGTAAATGAGTGTGTGTGCATAGTGTGTGTTTGTAAATGAGTGTATAAGTATATATACTTTTTTTGATCCCGTGAGGGAAATTTGGTCTCTGCATTTAACCCAATCGGTGAATTAGTGAAACACAAACAGCGAACACACAGTGAGGTGAATCACACACTAATCCCGGTGCAGTGAGCTGCCTGCTTCAACAGCGGCGCTCGGGGAGCAGTGAGGGGTTAGGTGCCTTGCTCAAGGACACTTCAGCCGCGGCCCACTGGTCGGGGCTCGAACCGGCAACCCTCCGGTTACAAGTCCAGAGTGCTAACCAGTGAGCCACGGCTGCCCCTTCACTATGCACACACTGTGTGTGTGCATAGTGTGTGTTTGTAAATGACTGTGTGTGTGTGTGTGTATGTGTGTGTTTGTAAATGTGTGTGTGTGTGTGTGTGTGTGTGTTTGTAAATGAGTGTGTGTGCATAGTATGTGTTTGTAAATGAGTGTGTGTGCATAGTGTGTGTTTGTTTTTGTGTATGTGGGGGCATTATTGTGAGGGCATTATTGGTCAGTTATTTAGACTTGTTGTTTAAAGAAATCCAACACAGTAGACAGGAGAGAGAAATCAGGCAGTTGAGGAGAAAGAATAAGGAGAGAAGAATTAGAATAGGAATAGAATAGAGAATAGAAGATAGATAGAGAGATAGAGATAGAGATAGATAGATAGATAGATAGATAGATAGATAGATAGATAGTTAGATAGATAGATAGTTAGATAGATAGATAGATAGATAGATAGATAGATAGATAGATAGATAGTCTTGCATAGGCCTATATAGGCTACTTTACTCTTCTATAAATGAGCCTTAGGTCTAATAGGCTGAAGTGTGATTTATGCTATAGGCCTAATGTATGAAATTGTATCAATTTGTTTCTGCAAAATTCAAGTATCAAACTCAGCTTTGTGGGTGGATCTTGGGCGCTGTTGCTAATTTACTGAAAAATTGTGGTGCTTGTCAAAACCTTAGCACAGTTGGAATAATGCTTAGGCTGATGTTAAAGCGCACACAATGTTTAAAGCCATACACGACGGTAAATTGGAACAAAACTAAAGGTTACTTTAGCCTTTATAGGACTGTATAAAGTTGTCCAAATGAATAGGTCGTAATGTTGTTGTAAAGATATTGCATGTACAGTAGATGCTGTCTGCATGCCATTGTAGGCAAGAAAGAGGCAGAAGATTTTGAGACTTTAAGAGGCATAATCAGTTTTGAATGTGATAAAGGAGCGAGCATTAGTTTGAGTTCACATTTTCAGCAAAGAATAGTTATTTGTCAAGTGATTTATTATTAAATTATTTTATATATATATATATATATATATATATATATATATATATATATATATATATATATATATATATATATATATAAATGGGGCATATTGTCTCAGCCAGGTTAGATAGCAAGTAAAATGTCTTCACAAACACAAAACGTACAGTATATGTTTTCCTTTCATTTCTTATCGTATTACGGAACACATTTTTGGTTGTTCGTTAAAACTTCTCTTAATGTGAAAAAAAGTGTATTCATATAATATGTAATTTGCCACCTCTGTAAACACTCCGAACTCCTCATATGTAATAGTTATGTGTACCGTGTGCAGTCATTGAAAATAAATTATTTTTTATGTTCTTCACAGAAAATGAGCCCAGGCCAATGAGTTTGAGTTAGAAGAGAAAATAAATAGCATATTTTTTCTTTTAAATAAAGAAATAAACTATTTTGAGAGGTGGATAAACTCTCATAAGAGGTGGATAAACTCTATTTCTGAAATTCCAGAGGTGGATAAACTGCATTTACTTGCGTTTAGCCTCCACTTAGTCCCTGGGTGCCATCTTGTTCAACATCAGAGCATGATCTCACTGTATGCTATTCTGTATGAATGGGTAATAATCCCACACTCTCCAAACTCTTGTGGAGAGCCTTCCCTAAAGAGTGAAAGCTGTTATACCCTATAATTTATAGCTATTCTATGTCGATAGATTTAGACTGGGATGTGATGTCATAATGTTCCTGTAGGTGTAGTGGCCTAGCCTGACGAGCCAGACCCACATCAAGATATAGGGTCTGGGGACTCACCATTAGCCGTTATGCACACGAGGATAATCGGTTGTCTTTCAAATTCCCTCTGCTTGCGCAATAGGATAGCGCTACAACTCATGAGTCCCATGCCTTTTCCCACCAGCGGAGCTAGTTGGCTAGTTCAAACTTTTGCCAACTAAAAAAAAAGCTTAACTCATGTCACACTGTTTGCCAACATCAACATCCATCTTCTTTGTTTTCAAGTAGCAGGGAATTCACGCAGCACCGTTGCAACTCTGCCATCAATCATTATGTTAAGCCCGCTTACCGACTCTATACACGATGTGATTGGCCTTATCGAAGTTTAATTTGTCCAGCTCGCAAGCCAACGGGGAGTTGCTAGACAAATTACATCTGCTGCCGCTAGGGTGCGTCTAGATTTCTAGGCTAGTATGAGGGCAGCCGTGGCCTACTGGTTAGCGCTTTGGACTTGTAACCGGAGGGTTGCCAGTTCGAACCCTGACCAGTAGGCGCGGCTGAAGTGCCCTTGAGCAAGGCACCTAACCCCTCACTGCTTCCCGCTGTTGTTGCAGGAAGCTCACTGCGCCGGGATTAGTGTGTGCTTCACCTCACTGTGTGTTCACTGTGTGCTGAGTGTGTTTCACTAATTCACGGATTGGGATAAATGCAGAGACCAAATTTCCCTCACGGGATCAAAAGAGTATACTGTATACTTACTTACTTTAGTAGTGGTCAGCTGTCCCAATACTTTTGTTCATGTAGTGTATGCGTGTATTATATTAGGTTAGGGATATAATAAAAAGGGGTTGCAAAAAGTAACATAGTAAAATAGTAATTGAACTAGTAATGTAATTAATTAGTTTTGATATCAAAATAAGTAAAGTAATATTATTAGTTCTTTATCTACATATTTGTACTACTTAATTCATTGTTGTCAATTGAGAGAGACAGAAAGAGAGTTGAGCAGTGAAATTTGCAAGGACTTTTATTTCAAAACTAGATTAAAGAGTAATTGAAATTGGGAGAAATATATTTATATATATACTGTATACATATATATATATATATATATATATATATATATATATATATATATATATATATAGAGAGAGAGAGAGAGAGAGACAAAAAAGAAAGTGAAAGAAGAAAGAGTGAGAGAAACTGGGAGAGATGAAGTGAGAATGAATGGAGAGAAAAGAAAAGGTTCCTTTTAAGTTCCTGTATGGAAGTGAGAACAGGTTGCACTCCAGGTGCTTGATTGCCCTATTATGACGTCACAATAAGTCTGTGGCAGAAATGTCTCAGTATTTATTTAATGTCTCAAAAAGTATAAATCGCACACAAATGAGAAGTCATAGCTGAAAAGTTGATGGAAGATCTACGCGTCAAAGTTTGAACGAAGTTTCTACATTAAGCGGTTCAAGTTAAATTATACCCTGGAAGAATTATAAGAAGAAGAAACCACCGAATAACAATACATTGCAGTGTTTTGCATGCATGACATTCCTCTGCTCTGATTGCATTCCTCTGCCTTTTGTCTGTGAGATCCAAAGACACAAGCCATCCGATCAGCTCTGACCATGAGACAGACCACACGCCACACATGCCTTTTTCCTCACGCAAACGTCTAACGTCTTTGTTCCCTCCTAATGTCACCATTTAATTTGTCCCACTGACAATTGATAGGAACATTAACAGATCCTAACTTGAATCCTAACTCCTAAACGTGAAGGGCTGCTGGCTAGTTAAAGTTAAAGTTGAGTAATAGTTAGCAGATGCGACACAGGCTTGGGGAACCTGGAGACGCGACACAGGCTTGGGGAACCTGGAGACGCGACACAGGCTTGGGGAACCTGGAGACGCAACACAGGCTTGGGGAACCTGGAGACGCGACACAGGCTTGGGGAACCTGGGTCGACCCATTGACAATCGTGACACGCAGGCGTGGTGGAGGGTATTGGGTTTTTTTCAGGAACTCTGTTGAATAGCTTGACATTGGTTCTGTCATAAAACACACACAGACACACACACACACACATACACTTATGTATAGGCTACCGTGGTTGCCATTTCTGAGGAAATGACAAAATGAGGAAATAACCATGGTGATATCCATGTGCCATGACAATAAATGTTTTCATGCATGCAGTGTGTGGTACTAATGTTTCCAAGAAGCAGAGCAAACATGCAAATGTTACACACCCACTTTACTAAATAATAATAATAATAATAAAAACACAACTTGTTAAGCTTTGCCTTAATATCTGGACTTATTCCTAGCACAATTTGTGTTCACATCATTATTGTTACGGTTGCAATGTATTCATCCCTAATCAATGCCATTAGATAGAATAATACGAAAAAGGGAAAGGCTATGTAATACTATTAAACAAAACTTATATAAAAATAAAAACAAATATAAACATAAAAAAAATCTAAACAGATATAAACATATCACTTTGCATATTTGTATATCACCCTCATATGTGGTAATGAATTTGTATATGGGACATTTGGTCCTCCTCAATGTTGACTATAAGGCAAGGGCCTTGGACTGAGGTCATCCTTGAAGAGGATGTTTGAGGGACACTCTGAGAGGGAGACATGGTTGGGACTTGAAGAAAAAGACAAAACAATTTAGGTAATAGTCTCTTAGGTCTCTTGCTTACCAATAAAAAGACCAAAAAATCCTCTCCCATCAAACACCTGCTAAAACCTAGCAGTGAGTCTGTTTCTTCACTCTAATCTAACAGTGTGAAAGCCAGACCTATGTGACAGAACTAATCATGCAGTTGTTTGAATAAGCAGCTGATGGCAGTATAAGTCTTCTCATCACCCTTGGCTGAGTAGGCATCAGTTTCTATTAAACAACGCGGGCATGACACTCTATAAGACTAGCAGAAAAAAAGTGTTTCGTTTTCAGAGAAACTGTGAGGTTTGGGTTCTTTGGAAAAAGAACCAGTAGTGAAGTGTCATTGACGAGACGAAGAGGCAGGACGTGGAGGAAGTGGAGGAAAGACCCAGGACTTCCTGTAAGCAAATCAACCCTCAGAGTCTCTCAAGAGACGCACAAAACTTCTACATTTACACCTGACCTGAGTGACGTACCTGGCGCACCTGTCGGCGGAGCGGATGCACACACACTCCAGGGCAGGACAAGCAGGAGATGGAGTAACGGGAGCATCCTGGTCATCTGCCGTGCGCTCTCCGCTCGTCGTCCTGCACGCTCGTCAGCTCGCTAGCTCTTCAGGGTGTTTAACTGCTCTTACTCTCTGCCTTCTCTCGCCTTTTGTTCTGCGCAGCGCTGTGGTGCGTGTTTGCGGGTAGATGGTTTCCTGTGTTGCTAGGAAACCGGTAAGTGCAGCGAAATGAAAGAGTTAGTGGGCTACGCATTATAAATGTCAAAGGTCTGTTTTTCTGTCCTTTCTTTTTTTGAGATGACCATTGAAGTTCAAATAAAGCCACAATGGTATTTAATTATACTGTGTTGGCTCATCAGATAATTCAGGTGTTCTGCATTTAGTTAGTTAATAGCCTACATTTTGTACATAGAGGCACTTGGCCTGCTTCCAAAGGTGTTATTTTGGTGAAACTCTTGACTAGTTAAAGTTAGAGACGTGAGTATGGCTAACTATGGCTAAATGAGTATGTGTCAGTAGATCCAGTATTGATGCATGAATACAGCATGTAGCATGAAGAGATAAGAGTATTGCGGAAGTAAAAGCTTCATTCATAGGGCTGTTATCTAATCTCTTCGAACCACTCACCACACACGAGCCACAATATCAAGTTTACTGTTTATTTCACAACAAAAAACAAAAGTCTTCGTCACGGGCAGCATCATTACATTCATAAGTGAATTAAAGTGCATTAATATCAGAATACGCTCGTAAAATGTTGTGACGAAAACCATGTCCTAGTTTTCATGTCCCAGCTGTCAATTCTCATTTAGGCAGGCGTCACAAACCTTACATTCTACATGTTCTCTAGAGTTTTTTGGATTGTGAAGATAATGTTAGCGTCAGTCATGATGCATTTAACATTTACCTTCATCATAGAAACAGAACACCACCGACCTAGCGTTGGGACAGGCCTTCAGTCCTGCAGTAAGACATTTTAAAATCAAGATCATTTCACAGAGGAAAAGAGCAGGGTGGCTATTTTTACACAGTCCAAGCACGCACCTACAGAACGCAAAGGATTATGGGTATTCATTTACCAGGTGGTTGAACAACAGCAGCACTGCATAGAAATAGATCAACTATCACCACCTGATGTAACATAAGTTATTGCACACGAGGCACCAATGACACTGTATATATAGATGAACAGCAGGGCTCCATTCAGTTATTTTTGATGGAGGATGTGCCGTCTATCTATATGCAGTCATTGCATACGACACACAAACACAGCTAAAGTGCATCTGAGGAACAGAATCCATCCGGCCTTTGATGTTCTCACAGGCTTCCTGCAGTTGCTAAGTCTGCACTCGCGAGGCGAACTGGAGAGAGACACCTGGAGCCTGCTGTCTGGGGTGCACCTGGGCGCTCTGGGTCTGCAGCGGACCGGGCTGGTGTGTCCGACACGTTGTCAAACATATAACAACCTGCATGCAGATTACTGAGCATACACTGACCGCTACTGGGCCTCTGGCCCCTCAGAGAAACAACATGGGTCACTGCCTTGCCATCGCAGGATAGAGTGTATGAGTTCTACAGACAAACTTTGGAAGAAATGTCGTTTTTTGGTGTTTGTTGTTTGATAAGTCGATTTGTCAGTGAAGCTTAAATTAGGACAAGCGCAGGTGTTTCTCTCTGGTTGTGAACTCTTTTTGGCTTGTCGTGGTATACAACAGCCCACACCAGAAAACAGGATGTGGGAGAGCCCATCCTCCCAGGAGTACTCTATGTGCGTGTGTGTGCATGTGTGTGTGCGTGTGTGCGTGTGTGTGCGTGTGTGTGTGCGTGTGTGCAGTCTTCTCACACTGCTTTGTGTGCCATTTCTCTTTGCAGTGCCTACAGTATATTATATCTATAAAGGCTCTTGTGGAGTCTGGAGCTATTCAAAGGTTTACATCTGGGTATATGATGCACACATCAAAATATATCATATCTGAAGAGCTTTTCTCCAAAACACGTTATGTTATTTGGAGCTATCATGCATCATAGGGCTGTTCTGGAGCTATTGTGGTCGTTATGGCAACAGGATAATATCACGCATCGGAGGGCTATTCTGGAGCTATCACGCATCGTAGGGCTATTCTGGAACTATTGTGGTCGTTATGGCGACAGGATAATATCACGCATCGCAGAGCTATTCTGGAGCTACTGTGGTCTTTATGGCTACAGGATAATATCACGCATCGCAGAGCTATTCTGGAGCTATTGTCTTTATGTTGAGTCTGGCGACAAGATAAACTGACAAAGGCTTTACAGAGTTTAGGGAGAGCATGATGTGTCTGACTAATATTTATCATCTCTATGATGTTTTTCTGCTGCAGTATTAAAATTAAAATACACTTCAGTGCTTCTCCAACACCATTATTTCATAATCACATGAAACATTTATGCAGTTTGATATATTTACATGAATGCATTTGAATTTAAATGAAAGTAGTCATGAAGTGTCCAAATCTCTTTGTAAATGGAATATCAATTGTAGTATATCAAAAGGCAGCTATAAATATAATCACTGAATTTTAATATTGTTGAAGATCAACTTTCTTAAACCTAAAACAACCTAACAGTATCAGCTCAGCAATGATGACGTCTCTCCTCTCTAGTCCTAGTTCAGCCTCCTTTTTCTAATGCTTCTAGTGCGCGTGTGCTTGTATGTGTGTGTGTGTGTGTGTGTGTTTGTATGTGTGTGTGTGCGTGTGAGAGTATGTGCGTGTGCGTGTGTGTGTGTGTGAGAGTATGTGCGTGTGTGTGTGTGTGTGTGTGTGTGTGAGAGTATGTGTGTGTGTATGTGTGTGTGTGTGTGTGTGTGTGTGTGTGTGTGAGAGAGTGTGTGTGTGTGAGTGTGTGTGTGTGTCAGGGGTAGTTAAAGGGCATGCGATGTGGGCACGCAGGGTGCGTGTGGTACAGAGATGGGCATGCTGAGAGCAGAAGCCTCCTGTGCCAGCTGGAGAAGGGAGGGCAGAATGTCTGAACCTTCACCCACATCTTCATCATCGTCATCCTCATCACCACAATACCCCACTAACGCAGCCATGGGAACAGCCTCAGACACTGGAGAGAGAGAGAGACAGAGAGACAGAGAGAGAGAGAGAGATAAATCAATTGGTGAGGGAAACTTAAAACTGACTTTACAGACATAAATATATGCAGCTCTAGAAAAAAATGAGACAGCTGCACATTTTTCTGATGTCATCCTACGGTTGCTGAGTGACATTCAAATGAGTTGACGGTCATATTCATATTTGTAGTGGTCTCCTCATTTTGAATATGACCGTCAACTCATTTGAATGTCCCTTAGCAACTGTAGGATGACATCAGAAAAAAAATAATATATATATATATAGACATATACACACACTGCTGTTCAAAAGTTTGGGGTTGGAAATTTCCATTCCACTCAATTATAGACAGAATACCAGCCTTTAAGGACACCAGTTTTGTTTGTGAATAAATAATGTATTGTAAATAAATTCATGTTCTTCCTTGGCAGATTTTTACTTTTAAAGGCCAGTTATTTCATGGATAGAGAATATTTATTTATTTACGATACATTATAATATTAAAATTAAGGCATTAAGATCAATTTCCAAAAGATGAGTTTTTACTCCTCCTTTTAGTCAACTTTATCATGTGAGAGAGAGAGAGAGAGAGAGAGATACATATCTATTTTAATTTCTCACTGAAATGTACATTATACTGGTCTTGGCTATGTCTATGTCTAAAGTATGTCTATGTTTGTATTTAAAGTATGTCTATGTCTGCATGGGAAAGTAAGAAACGAAATTTCAATTCTTTGTATGACCAGTGCATGTAAAGAAATTGACAATAAAGCCGACTTGACTTGACTTGACTTACCCTCCACAGACACACATACTTACATGCACCCTCTCTCTCTCTCTCACACACACACACACACATACATATCTATTTTAATTTCCTCACTGAAATGTACATTATAATGGTCTTAGGTAATCTATCAATCAATTTGCACATTTGTTGCTGTGCGATTACATATTCACAACACAAACCGTCATACCATAGAAACTTCAAGAGATCAAGAAAGAATCAAGATATTTGTGTACGGAAATATAAAACATCAAATAAAGGAAATGCTGATAAACAAGAGGGAGAGGGGGGTGAGAGAGAGAAGAGAGAGAGAGAGAGAGAGAAAGAGAGAGAGAGAAGTGAGAGAGAGAGGAGAAAGGGTAAAGCAGAAAGAACGCCGAGAGACAAAGTAGATAGATAATGTTGAAACAGAATGTTTGTGCATCAGTTGCATCAGTTCCTGCACTGTGCAATCTCACACAGCAAGTGTCTCTGTTTAACACTACACAAGTTGTTAATGTGTGTGTGTATTTATATTTCCGTACACAAATAATCTTGATTCTTTCTTGATCTCTTGAAGTTTCTATGGTATGACAGTTTGTGTTGTGAATATGTAATCGAACAGCAAAATATGTGCAAACTGATTGATAGATTACCTAAGACCATTATAATGTACATTTCAGTGAGGAAATTAAAATAGATATGTATGTGTGTGTGTGTGTGTGAGAGAGAGAGAGAGGGTGCATGTAAGTATGTGTGTCTGTGGAGGGTAAGTCAAGTCAAGTCAAGTCGGCTTTATTGTCAATTTCTTTACATGCACTGGTCATACAAAGAATTGAAATTTCGTTTCTTACTTTCCCATGCAGACATAGACATACTTTAAATACAAACATAGACATACTTTAGACATAGACATAGCCATAGACAATAAAAAATAAAAAAATATACAGACATACCACATACAGACATTAAAGTCTTTGAGACTGAAATATAGAACATATATCAAAAAAAAATAGAGGTAGTTGTGTTGTATATTTACATAGTCCTAAGCGTAACCTTCTGACAGAGTAGTAGTAGCAGCAGCATTGTGGCAGAGTGATAAATAACATTGATAACATTTACATGAAGTTTAAACTTGTGCTTGTGTGTACTGTATATATTTACATTGATATGCAGTCATTTCAAGTATATCAGGCTTGATATGAAGCATCAACACATTAGGCTGCGCAGTCACAGTGCAGTTCAACAGGGCGGTCCTGGGGGGGAGTTGGGGGGGGTGGGGGGTTAGGGTAGACAGGATCCTAGGTTCCTAGCTGGCTGGTGGGTGGGGCGCTGGTGGGCGCTGCTGGGCTTTCTTCGCCAGTGATGCAGTGTTGGTGGTCCAGGAGAGGTCGTCGCTGATGTGCACCCCCAGGAATTTTGTGCTGCTCACTCTCTCCACAGCAACTCTGTCGATGGACAGTGGTGGCAGTTGTTTGTGGCCTCTCTGAAAGTTGACAACAATCTCCTTGGTCTTGCTGACATTCAAACTTCACCAGATGGTTGGAGCTATGAGTGGTTGTACAGTCATGTGTTAGCAGTGTGAAGAGCAGGGGGCTGAGCACACACCCTTGTGGGGCCCCCGTGCTCAGGGTCAGAGTGCTTGAGGTGTTGTTCCCGACACGTACTGCTTGTGGTCTCTGCAACAGGAAGTCCAGCAGCCAGTTGCAGAGGGAGGTTCTGAATCCTAGCTTGTCCAGTTTGCTGATGAGTTGTTGTGGTATTATGGTATTGAATGCTGAACTGAAGTCTATGAACAGCATTCTCACATATGAGTCTTTATTGTCCAAGTGGGTGAGGGCTGGATGGAGGGCAGAGCAGTCAGTGATGGCCTGTATGCCCTGCCACAGGCTCTGTGCGTCTGCTGTCTTTGAAGTGTGTTGTTATTTTGTCTGTGCAATCCTTTTTTGCCTTTCTGATGCCCTGGGACAGGTTAGCCCTCGCTGTTCTTAGGCCAGCTACATCTCCAGCTCTGAAGGCTTTGTCTCTGGCCCTCAGCAGTCTGTGGATGTCTCCTGTCAGCCATGGCTTCTGGTTGGCCCGAGTGGTGATGTGTTTTATTTCTGTAACATCATCGATGCATTTGGTGATGTAGGAGGTCACAGTGTCTGTGTATTCCTCAATGTCAATGTGGTTGTTGTGGGTGGCAGCTGTTTTGAAAATATCCCAGTCTGTTGTTTCAAAGCAGTCCTGAAGTTGTGAGACGGCCCCCTCCGGCCACACTCTCACCTCCTTCAGAACTGGTTTGGTGACTTTTGCTCTTTGTCTGTATCGGGGCAGCAGCAGGATGCTAATGTGGTCTGACTGTCCGATGTGGGGAAGGGGTTTGGCTTTGTAGGCTTCTTTCTGTGGGGTGTAAACAAGGTCCAGGGTGTTTTGTCCTCTTGTTGGGAAGTTTACATGTTGGTGAAATTTTGGTAGTAGAGTTTTGAGATTGGCGTGATTGAAATCTCCAGCGATGATTGTGAAGGCATCCGGGTGTTCACTTTGTTGTTCACTGACGGCCCGATACAGCTCATTCAGTGCCATGCTCCTGTCACTGTTTTGTTGCTGGGGGATGTACACCACCACCAGCAGAATCGCGGTGAATTCCCTGGGGGAGGTAGAAGGGTTGGCACTTAATGATCATAAACTCCGCCAGTGGAGAGCAGTGTCTGTGTACTACCGTAGCGTCTCGGCACCAAGCATCATGTGTGTAAACACAAACTCCTCCACCACGTTTTTTGTCTGCTAGGGCTCTGTCAGCTCGATAGCACGTTAGCTGCTCCAGGTGTATAGCAGAGTCGGGGGGATGTTATCGTTGAGCCATGATTCAGTGAAAACATTCACGGAGCAGTTACTTACTGTCTTGTTTGCTGATCTTAGCAACCGAATGTCGTCCATCTTATTGTCCAGTGATCTTCGCTCGCCAGGAATATGGATGGTATTGCTGGGCGAGTTGGGTTGGCTGCTAGCCTTGTTCAGACGCCAGCTCGCTGCCTCTCTTCCTTGTCCTGGCACACCGCTTGCGTGACGCCGCCAGGTGAAGCAGACGGGTCCGATGTTGTGGTAGGCAGGCTAAGTATTCCCAGTTCTGCCAGCGTCTCTGTTTTATGTCCAAAACATCGATACTGCTGTTTTCCTTCCATTATCTGCAACAGTTGCTGTCGGCTGTACATGCGTTCGGCGTGAAGTTTCACGCCGATAAACATTCGAAAAACACATTTTAACAACAAAAAAACACTGCATGTTTAAGAGAAGCAAGGAGTCGCTGCATCTACATGCGCCACTCAACAGAGTTTCAACAGCATGTTTGTCTGTGAGTAAGTGTGTGTGTGTGTGTGTGTGTGTGTGTGTGTGTGTGTGTGTGTGTGTGTGTGTGTGTGCGTGTGGTTTTGTGTGTAGCTGTTTTTGTGTGTGGTGATGTCTCTCCCCTCTCCGGGCCCCTAGACTGTCTAAAAGTGAACGTGCACACACAAACACGCGCACACACACACGCACACACACACACACACGCACACACACATCTATCTATAAATGACAGACACATTTGTCTGTCTGTGTATGTCTGTGTGTGTTTGTGTGTTAACCGCATATCTGTCGAACCATTGGTCCGATTGATTTCAAACTTGGCAGGTGTCTTGCTACAGGCAGGAGTAAGGGCAGTGGCACGTTTGGCATTGTTTGGATAAGAAATGCAAAATATATCGTTAAAATATCATTAAAAGATATTGTTAAAATATTAGTAAAAGATGCACACATTGGCTTCCACCGCTCTACTGTAGCCACTCCCCCGTCTGTGTGTTTGTGTGTTATTCGGATAGCTGTCCAATCGTTCGTCCGACTGATTTCAAACTTGGCAGGTGTTTTGCTACGGGCACAAATAAGGGCAGTGTCAAGTGTGTGTGTGTGTGTGTGTGTCACAATGTGCATTATATTGATGTAGGATTTGTAATCTGTCTTGTTGTTTGTTAGATGTTGTCTGTTGGATTTGAACTGTGCCCTGCCTAGGGACTGAAGATGTAGCATTAGGCTAACTCTGGTACAATGCATCAAATGGCAACATTTATGTTAAAAACTGTAAATGGTCCCTAACAAATAAAATGAATAAATAAAAGAAAATGTAAAAAAATGTTTTTGAGTCGTTGCAAATGTCATATGATGATGCATCATTCCACAAAATGGTTTGGCTTCCCTATCATCTCAAGTTATTCAATAGGCTGAACATACAGTGCATACATACAGAAAGCTTTCCGACCCTTTTCCCACATTTGATTATGTTTCAAACTCATCTTAAAATGGAGTCAAGTATTTCTTTCTCATCAATCTACACACAATACTCCAATACTCCACAAAAAAACAGGTGTTTGGAGTGTTTTGTAAATTTATAAAAAATAAAAGACATATTATGCTTCTCTCATCTACTTAAAGGAACTCTGGATCTCATTCATAGTGACCATTGGGTCCTTGATTACCTGTCTGACCAAGGCCCTTTGTCCCAGGTTACTCAGTTTTGCTGAGTGGCCAGATCTAGGAAGACTGTTGGTTGTTCCAAACTTTTCCATTTGAGAATGATGGAGGCTACCGTGCTCTTGGGCACATTCAATGCTGCAGAAATGTTCTTGTATCCTTCCCCAGATCTGTGTCTTCACACAACCCTGTATCGCAGGTCTACGGACAATGCTTTCGACCTTGTGGCTTGTGGCTTGGTTTTCACCCTGACATACACCATCAACTGTGAGACCTTACATAAAGAGATGTGCCTAATAATGTCCAGTGACCTGAACCTGAATAAAAAAAAAATCAGCCGTTCAAAATGTCGCTGTAGTGAGTGAGCGAGTGCATTCTTAATTAAGTTAAACTGCATTGCTGGTATTTGTGTGTGTGTGTGTGTGTGTGTGTGTGTGCACGCGCACATCTTCTGGGAGGGCAACAAGAACATTTGCAAAAACTAAAAGCCATCAGAGTATTTGTTAGCTTGCTACTGAGCGTGAAACAGCGCACAGCTAATTAATGACTAGTCTGACATCAATCACACCATGAAATGCCTCCAAAAAGATTTCAGGGTGTTTCGGCCATAAACTCGTTGACCGATGTCTGCCACTGTTGTCAGAGCTGCACATATCAACCGCCTGACTGTTGGCTTGATCTGATATCCATATGACGTGTGTGTGGCGGGTTGTGTGTGTTTGTGTGTCTGTTGGAGTTCACACCGTGTGTGTGTGTGTGTATGTATGTATGTACCTGTTTGTCTGTGTGTGTGTGTGTGTGT
Organism: Alosa alosa; assembly: GCF_017589495.1. Taxonomy (NCBI): domain Eukaryota; kingdom Metazoa; phylum Chordata; class Actinopteri; order Clupeiformes; family Clupeidae; genus Alosa; species Alosa alosa. The sequence continues at coordinate 32,695,658 of NC_063190.1, forward strand.
GTGAGAGAGAGACAGTAGAGGTGTGAGTGTGTGTGAATGTATGTTCATGCATGTGTGTGTGTGTGTGTATGTTCATCTATGTGTGTGTGTGAGTGTGTGAGAGAGAAAGTAGAGGTGTGAGTGTGTGTGAATGTATGTTCATGCGTGTGTGTGTGTGTGTGTGTGTGTGTGTGTGTGTGTGAGAGAGAAAGTAGAGGTGTGAGTGTGTGTGAATGTATGTTCATCTCTGTGTGTGTGTGAGAGAGTGTATGTTCATGCGTGTGTGTGTGTGTGTGCATACCTGTGCGTGTGTGGTGAGTTGTCTCTTCCCTTGGCAGGGCCCCCAGTTTCCTCTCTGCTATTTGTGAGCTAGTGGCACTGTGGTCTGGTGCATCCTCAACAGGGCCTAAGAACTGACAACACACAAACACACACACACACACACACACACGGAACCTGTTAATATGAGAACAACAGAGCCACACACATACACACTTATATACCGGTACACACACAAACTAACAATATGTAAGGGATAATGTATAGAACGCCGGTCATTATTGGGAAAATAAGTTCCGACTGGGCGAACCGGACCCCGATACGCAGCGGAGTTTTGTTCCGCCCTGTAGGGACTTATTTTCCCAATAATGACCGGCGTTCTATACATTATCCCGCTTATTACACGACTACTTGCCAAAACGAAACAATAAACTCCCCACGATATGACTCTTTAGCCTACATAGCTTAGGCTATAGCCTATTTGTTACCGTTCATCAAGGCTTTTGCTGAAAAAAAAAAAATTCAACACACGCTGAACTTGAATCAAACATTCTTTAGAACACAGCTGATCAACCATCTGCTTTTCACTTTTGAATGAAGTTACAGTAGTTGCGGAATGATATGGAAGACATGAATTAGAAGCACAAACTCCGTTGCCATTGACAGCGGTCATTATTTTTTTCAGAACTCCTTTAGTCAAAAATAATGACCGCTGGAACTTTGGGAAATCCCATTCAAGTCAATGGAGCGTTCTACTTGCATTGCGAAGAGCCGTGTAATAAGACAATAATTAAAGCCACACACATGTTTGTGTCAGTGCTGCTGTCCATGTGTAGGTTCACACAGCGTATGTGTGCGTGTGCGTGTGTGTGTGTGTATGTATACATGCTTCCGTTGTGTTACTGATTGTGTCCATGTGCAGGTTATGTTTTGTTACCGATACAGATACAGCTCTGTGGTGAGAGATAAAATAACATCTACTGCTTCCATCCAGTGTCGTATGAGTTGGGCGCTGTGTGTGTGTGTGTGTGGGTTTAGATGTGTTTGAGTGCGCACTGACCACTGAGAGCAGGTCCAGGCCATCGGAGGGCGCTACTGAGCAGCTTATAGCAGCCAGACTGGAGTCTATGAGGTCTAGAGGGTCGTCCTCACACCTGCCACAAGGTGGGCGATATTAGACTAGCAAACTGGAGGAACAAACGCACACACACACACACGCACCCATGTGCAAACACACACACACAAATCCATTCATCCATCCATACATTCATACTTACATACATACATCATACATACAGTGCTGCTTGAAAGTTTGTGAACCCTCAGACATGGTCATTTTATTTAAAAAAAATAAAATAAAACGTATTTAATGCATTAAAGTTAGAGGCCCCCTTCTTCAATTAGACAGACAGATGACTCCCATCACACGCTGGTCAAATTTGGTAGATTTATTTAAACTGACATCATGCAAATAGGTCAATAGCTCTTACTTTGATGAAATTAAAAAAATATACAGAAATATGCACATCATACATTTATACTAACAATATCTTTCAAAAATACTCACAGACGATGCTTCTATAAGTGATTTCAAAAGAGGATGGATTAAGACGTTCCTGTCACTCACACTACCATGCCAATAGGCGAGTTCGACTTGCGGCAGATCTGTGCAGATCTGACTTGATGTGATGCATGCTGGGTTGAACACAATGCATACTGGGATGGACGCAATGCTTGCTGGTTAGAAATTCTGTCCGACTTCTGTCAGCCGGGGAGGGACTTACCACCGTGACACCATGTCACATGGCCTTAAAATATCGCGGGAGTCTTACCCTGCAGACAGATCTTGCAGTTGCCTTCCACGAGCTGCACGAGCTGAAACTTCGCCCTCATGGCGTCAGTTCAAAGGCGTGATAGGGCCATTTGGGAGGAATGTCCTCATGACGATTATGGCGGAGTCTCATGCTGCTTCCTTATGTTGGAATATGCGAAAATAAACAGAAATCGAAGGGAGACCTTCTTATACGTGATTTCTGCAACAATGGTAGGCTAGCCTACTGAAAACGTTTGGATATTCTGTTATTTTCTGCTGTTGGCTAAATAGATAGACACTTGATATTGAATTTATGTGCTACAATGCAGGCCTGTTAACTGTATGACAACAGTGGTTTATTTAAACTACATCATAAGAATTTATTTAAGATCAGTCATCATGCTCATTTTAATGAGTAAGAATGAAAGTTCTGCTGTGTTTATTGCAAACAACATTCCGCGATATCTCCCAAAGAGTCACGCCAGGCAGACTGTAGCCTTTCTGTCGGGATGAGCTGCCCTCTGTTGTAGCTCCTCCCGGCTAGCCTCTGAAGATCACGTTTACGTAGTAAGCCAGACCAAGTCAGACTCAGCCGAAGTCGAACAACCCTATTACTGGTCTGAATAAAACCAAGAATTCAAGGTGACTTCCTATAAGTGTCACATGACTACCATGAATTTCAATATGACCACCCAAATGTCACCTGACTAACCCAAACCCCAAAAGAAAAGACACCACCTAGTGGCTGGAGGAGGAAATTAACATATTAATTACTTATGAAATGAACTCAGTCCAGAACAGTTATATATTTTCATTATACTGTATATTCAACAAAAGTGGTTTAGCTCACAAAAACTCAAAATATGGCATTTGCAAAAGTATGTGAGTCCATGTAGTTCATTTCTTGTAGCACCTCCTATTGCACCACTACTACAACCAAACGTCTTCTGTACCCATTAACCAGTGTCTCATACTAGTGCCCATTAACCAGTACCCATTAACCAGTACCCATCAACCAGTGTCTCATACCAGTATCCATTAACCAGTGCCCATTAACCAGTGTCTCGTACCAGTGTCCATTAACCAATGTCTCATATTAGTACCCATTAACCACTGTCTCATTCAGTATCCATTAACCAGTACCCAATAACCAGTGTCTCATACCAGTGCCCATTAACCAGTGTCTCATATATACCCATTAACCAGTGTCTCATACCAGTGCCCATTAACCAGTACCCATTAACCAGTGTCTCATACCAGTATCCATTAACCAGTGATTAATCATTCTGTACCCATTAACAGGCCAATCCAATCCAATTTGTTTGAATGCGTATAAGGTCATTGTCCTGTTGTGAAATCTATTTCCTCCCTAGCTTCACCTCCCTGACTGACATGAGGTTCAGCTCATTTGTTGATAGACCTGAGAATTCCTGGTTTCCTGGATGATATGGAGTTGTCCAGGTCAAGAGCGAGAAAAGCAGCCCCACACCTCCACAGCCATGCTTCACTGTTGAGAGGGGTTTTTTTCTTGGTATACAGTGTTGGCTTTCCTCCAAACATGGCGATTTGGATTATGACCAGATCATTCTATTTTGTAGGGCTTTCAGACATACGTGTAAGACCGGAGGTTCTACGGATGTTAAGCGGTGGGGCCGTATATCTGAACAACATAAACGATCATATGGAAAGTCCGAACTTAGCCGGTATGGAAAGTCCAAACTTAGCCAGTTGTTCTACTCCCCCCCTAGTATTTCCTCTGGACGTTATGTAAATGTGCTGTGTGTGAACGAGGCGTAGAACATGCGGTTAAATTCACACCTGGTGAGAGGGCGTGTTGGTGACGTTTCTTTCGTGCATCTATGTGGTGGGGGCACTTAAATCTGACTTAAGGCCATAAATGCCAGTGTCATGATGGAGTGGCATAGTGTTGTCCAGAAAATCTCCGACCTGGAAAGATGCAGACATCACGGAGCTACTGTCCATGAGGGCAGACAGCATTGTGATAGAACATGTGAAGGGAACGGCAAGAGACACGTTGATGTAGCCTACAACTGCATGGCAAGGCCAAGCGTATTCAAAAGACCAAATCATCATGAGCAGAAGGCGCTGAAAAGGCAGTAGCCTACAGCGACGTCGCTGACGACAATAGCAGGAGTATTTAATAAATTGTTAGCCAACACGGTCGGTTTTCTGTTCATTGATAGCCTTCACATGACCTCACTGCTGAGCCCGATATTGTTGAGAATAAATATGCCTAGAGAAAATGAAAAAGAAGAAAACCCAACTCTCCTTACGTAAATGCAATAGACACATGGGGAGAGGATGCTTTTGGAAATATAAACCATGAAAAAACGAACCACTTCACTGTTATGTCAGTATTTTGTTTGTTGTTTAAAGACGTATAGGATACATGGTAGCATCATATCTGAATCATCCGAAGGGTAGAACCTCCGTTTGACAAACCTCCGCATATACTCCGGAGGTTATATCTGAAAGCCCTGTTGGACTCACCTGTCAAGAGAATGGTCTTCCAGAAGGCCTCTGAAAGTTGAATCGGGCAGATTTATTCTTTCTTGAGAGCAGAGGCTTCCTTGAACCCCATGAACGTTGTGTCTGTTCCAGTTCCATCTGATTGTAGACGCATGTACATTTATTCCATACACTGCCATCGAGATCTGGAACTCTCTAGAGGTGATGTGTTGGTTGGCTTTTACACAGTTTATTATCTTTCTGGTCCATCTTGGTCATACTTTTGATGGGCATCCACTTCTAGGAAATGCTGCTGTGATGTTGAATGCCCTCCATTTGCAAATAATTTGTCTTAACAGTGAATAAATGGAGCTGGAATCTTTTAGAGAGGGTCTTGTAGCTTTCCGCAGACTGATGGGCTGTTACTCTCTTCCTTATGTCCTTGGATATCTCCTTTCCTCTTGGCATTGTTGATCCCTGTGGGTATGCCTTGGCATTGTTGATCCCTGTGGGTATGCCTTGCCATTGTTGATCTATATGAGTATGCCTTGGCATTGTTGATCCCTGTGGGTATGCCTTGGCATTGTTGATCCCTGTGGGTATGCCTTGTTATTGTTGATCCCTGTGGGTATGCCTTGCCATTGTTGATCTATATGGGTATGCCTTGGCATTGTTGATCCCTGTGGGTATGCCTTGGCATTGCTGATCCCTGTGGGTATGCCTTGGCACTACAGTGGTTTGGTGGGTTTCCTCTCTCTTTTAATCATGGCTCAAACCCTTTCCAAAGGAAGTCTGTTTGATTAGTATGCTTAATTGATTATTTCAGCACCCAAATATGTTTTACATTGATCAATTACCTACTTGACTTTACCAATGCAGCTAGGGGTTCACTTACTTTTGTACCTACAGTAATTCCATGTTTCATGATTATTTTGCCTTCTCTCACACAATTCCCTCTAAACAAGTCCATGCATTTGATAAATATGCACACCTGACAGTTCATATTTAAAACTGGTGATGATAAAATAAGAAAATCAAGATAAAATAACAGACTGCAGACAGTTCAAAGGGTTCACATACTTTCAGTCAGCACTGTATATACTTACATCTGAACATACATACAGGCATCTCACACGCATATGATTCACACACACACACAGATACACACACACACACACACACACACACACACACACACACACAAACACAAAACACACACACACACAAACAGAGACCCTAGTACCTCTTTGCATGGTTCTCTATGGGGTTGTGTGTCTCCGGTTCCATGAGGAGAGACAGGGCTTGTTCTACTGATGTAAGTTCAGCCGACTCGGAGGGAACACTGGTAGAACAAGACGGAACTTTAGGGAAGACTGATGGAATCTCTGCTGACACGGATGGAGCACTAGTAGCCACTGACGGAACCTTGCTGAACATCGGCGGAATCTCTGCAGACAGAAACTCTGAGAACATGGCCGATATATCTGTGCAGAGTGATGGAACACTATCCACTGACCGCGAAGTAAAACTTGTAAATCCTGGCGGAACTTCGGAGAACATGGATGAAAAGTCTTTGGAAAGGGAGGGAACTGTAGTAGACTGGCATGGAACATCAGAGAACATCTCAGCGTATTGTGATGGAATGCTTGGAGAAACAGACGGAACTGCAGTGAAGACAGATGCCATTTCTTTTGACTTTGAGGGAACCTCAGTGGAACCAGAAGGAACCTCTGAGAACATGTGAGGAACCTCTGTGGGGAGTGATGCCACATTGGACGATGTGTGAAGATCATCAGCAAAAGAAGAGGGTATCTCTACAGACACAGAGAGACTGCTATACACACACACACACACACACACATATATATGCACAGTCACACATATATATTTATATATATATATATATATACACACACACACACACACATACACACACACACACATGCACAGTCACACACATATATATATATACACACACACACACACACCAGAGACAGAGAGATTGGGGTTACAATGTGTTCTTGAGAAGAGTTTAGCTAAAGTCAAGTCAAGCCAAGTCAGGTCAGGTCAGGTCAGGTCAGGTCAAGTCTGGGTGTTGTGTAGAGTTGAGGGTGTCTGTAAGCTTTCTAAGCTTCATTAGTTTGGCTAGTCAGTGCTGCTGTGCTGAAGGCCAGTCAGTGCTGCTGTGCTGAAGGCTAGTCAGTGCTGCTGTGCTGAAGGCTAGTCAGTGCTGCTGTGCTGACGGCTCTTTACCTCTGGAGTTTGGAGTGGGGCGGCAGCACATGCATGATGTCTGAGAGGATCACTCTGTTGGAGTACACACCATCTATGGAGTCCATCT
>NC_063190.1:32705038-32707611 GCF_017589495.1 Alosa alosa
GCAAACAAAACACCAACCCTCCACCTTTCCCAGCGCGCTGTTGCGACGCTCACTGCGCGGGAGATGATGCTTCACCTGCTGTGTATTCACTGTGTGCAGTGAATCAAGTATAAAAAAAAAAAATATGTGTGCATGCGTGTGTGTGTGTGTGTGTGTGTGGTGCGTCTCTCTACCTGATGATCTAGTGCTGATGCTGGTATTTTTGTTGGAGTAAATCCACCTCTTCCCCAGGGCTACTTATTCCTGAAACACACATAAGCACAGCTGAAGTACACACACACACAGTAATGTGGGTGCAAAATGTGTGCACATAAGTGTGTCACACAAATGTCACCATACATGCTACATACATACTACACGCCTGGGCGCTACTAACCACACAAATAGATCTGTACAGCGCATGGTAGTGTTACTCAGTGAGCCCTGGTGGTGAGACGAAGACTCACCGCAGAGCGACACAATTTAAGATGAGAGGAGTCGCACCACCTCTGGACCTGAGACACCTCCACCCAGCACCGAGACATCTGTCCTGGGTCCTCAGTCACCACGACTCTTTAATCACCGACACACACACACACACACACTTACCTTTTTACACACACATACCTGAAATACACATCCATCCACACACACACCCACACAACCACCACACACACACACACACACATTGCGCACGGAAATGCATCCACGTCCGCATCACGTCACGCACCCACACACGCTGCGGCGCACGTACGCACCTGAAATACATCCACACACACACACACACACGTTTGTGCATGTACACATGCGCACACGCACGCACGTTTGTGCGTATGCACGTACGCGCACACACACACATTTATGCATATACGTCACGCGCACACGCACGTTGTGCATATACACGTCCACACACCTGGAGCACACGCACGTTTGTGCGTATACACGTACCGCAGCGCACACACACACATGTTGTCTGTGTCTGCAATGCGCACGCACACACACCGCGGGCAATGCGTATACGTCCGCGCACACGCACGTTTAATATCGCCCGTCCACGCACACACGTTTAATGCATGCCGCACCACAAAATGCCATCCACGTCCACACACACACACGTTTGATATATACGCAGCCACGCACGCACGCACGTTTGTGCGTAATACGCCTGCGCACGCACAGAATGCACATCCACGTCCACACACACACGCACGTTTGTGCATATGCATCCGCGCAGAGTACGTCCACGTCCACGCACGCACACGCACGTTTGTGCGTATGCACATGCCACACACGCACACACACGCACGTTTGTGCGTATCGCATGCCGCAGCGCACACACACACACACGTTGCCGTATGCACGTCCATCCACGCACACACACACACACACACACGTTTGTGCGTATACACATTGCTGCGGCGCCCACACACACACACACGTTTGTGCATGTACACATGCCACACACACACACACACCGTTTAATGTACACACGTCAAATCCGCACGCACACGTTTGTGCGTAATACGCGCCTTACGCACACACACACACGTTTGTGCGTATACGCGTACTTACACACACGCACACGTTCCGTGCGTATGCACGTATCCGCGCACACGCACACGCACACACACACGCACGTTTGTGCGTATGCATACACGTCCACACACGCACGCACACGTTTATTAAATATGCATGCCACACACGAGATACGTCACGTCACGCACACGCACACGCACGTTTAATGCATGTACGTACCACACACACACGCACACGTTTGTGCGTATGCACGTACCCGCACACGCGTTTGTGCATGTGCGCATGCCGCGCACACACGCACGTTTGTGCGTATACGTCCACGTCACACGCACACACACACACGCACGTTTAATGCGTATGCACATGCCGCGGCACACACACACGCACGCACGCACGCGTTGTGTATCACATGCCACGCACGCACACGCACGTTTGTGCGTATACGTCCGTCCACGCACGCACACACGTTTATGCATGCATGCCCGCACACACGCACGTTTATGCGTATGCATGCCACACACACACACACCTCGTGCATGTACACATGCCGCGCGCACACACACACACACGCACGTTTGTGCGTATGCATGCACGTCACGCACACGTTTATGCATGCGCGCCCACACACACGCAGGTACGCCGTCCACACACACACACACACGTTTATTGCGTATGCACATGCCACACGCACACACACACGTTTAATGCGTATACACATGCTTACACACACACGCGGACGTTTGTGCGTATGCGTCCACACACACACGCACGCACGTTTGTGCATACACGTACCACACACACGCACACACGTTTGTGCATGCGTCACGCACCAGTACGCACACGTTTGTGCGTAACCACGCACACACACACACACACGTTTGTGCGTATATGCGCACACACGCACACGCACGCACACGCGTTTGTGCATACGTAACACGCACACACGTTTGTGCATATGCAGCCTACACACACACGTTTGTGCGTATGCATGCCACACACACACACACACGTTTGATAGCGCACATACCCACTGCACACACACACACACACGTTTGTGC